>NC_059372.1:36205430-36505430 GCF_019703515.2 Myxocyprinus asiaticus
TCATTAGGATTTTTCGACTGAAGGGAAGACAGCGCATCTCTCTGTCCATTAACAGTGAGTAAACACTAGTGCGGCTAGAGTATGCAGCATCTCGTTCCCTCCTTTCAGGGAACCAAGGTTACAGTCGTAACTGAGATGTTCCCTTTCAAGTTGGTCACTTCGACGCTGCATCAGTTGCTGAGGCTATGGGAATCATATACCACAACACAGTGTTAGTGATTCACATGCCCAAGGCAATGCCTACTAGACATTTGGGTAGTTGAAAGGCATTGACGTAGTCTCCCCTTCATAAAAATAAATAAATAAAAAAATAATAATATATAAAATAGGAAGGAAAAGAGAGAACTCAAAAACCATGTATGGTTAGGAAACATAACAATGACACTCTATGCAGGGTAGTGAAAAGTTGTAAAGAAATACTCACCCACACCATGATGAGGAAATAGTTCACAGTGGTCAGTGACTGACAGAATAATGTAATACCACTAACCAACAGGGTAGCAAACATTAAAAACATTCATACCACAAAAGTCAAGGAATGACAGGTCATGAGACCAATGGCCAATGTCACCAGCCCTCAGTGCAGTGAACATTGAGAAATCAGCCCTTGATAACCTGAAAAGAGATAAAAGAAACATCCAAGTTATAAAATCTGGCAATGGTATTAGGGAAAAGCCAGCCTGAATGAGCCAGAGAAGATGCTGTATGGACACCAGGCCACCCATAGACCTGCCAATGGCTTGGGTGGTGATCTTTGTAGCCTGAAGCACCAAATCAGTGATGTAGCTCCTTGAAAGACTCTGGGTCTGGCCTGTTCTCGTCCATGTCCTTGAGCAGGTCAGTCAGGTAGGCCTGAAAGAATGCCATGATGTGTGGGGCAGAGCCAGCCTGACCTGCAGCAGTGTAGGCTTTTCCTACGAGCAAGGACGTGAGCCAACATGGCTTTGACGGGTGCACCAGCCAGGCTTTTATCCCAGTGCAGAGGAGGGGCAGGAATGGGCTGTCACTGCCTCTTCAAATGGGGGAACTCAGTACAACCCCATTGCGCAAACTCCACGTTTTGATCAGCTGGTTGTGTAGCTCAGGGAAAAATGGCAACACGGCGGCACACATAGTCTTGCTGATTCGAAGCATCTTGAGTTTCATGCATTCACAATGAACACAATCGGTCTCACCAAGCAGCGTTTCCATGTGGGCTTGGTCCAGGCATATAATGCAGCACTCGTGCCATCAGACAGAGGGATATAATGCTCACGAGGTGGGAAAAAGTTGCGAAATGTCATCTTAGAAAAGATGTTGTTAAGCAAAAGGCTCTTATGTATTTTACATTAATAAAACATACAACAACAATCACAATACAATAGTGTTTCAAACGCAGAAATGATAAAGCATATGCTGTTCGTTGGAGCACAAGTAGGGAGATAGAAATAATCCAATTGCTGTAAAGGTGTTCAGAATCAAAGACGAATCAAAGATTCAGGTCCAGAGCACGAGAGATGTTATCGCCACCCTGAAGAGAAAAATGCTGATGAAATGGCGCTGTGCTCCGGTTTATATGCCGCGATGGCACGTGCATCGGGGCGGAGTATCAATCGCAATCTGGCAACAGATTGGTGTGATTTTAAAGGGCTTCAGAAATTGTCACTCCTGGGAGGAGTTTCCCTTAGCGTCAGCTACTGACGTAACGTCGAAGTGACGGACTTGAAGGGGAACTTTTGTCTATCAAATTAAATTCTGGTGTTGTATCCATCATTCAGGTAAACATTTTGTTTTCATGTGACAAAATACTTAAACAGAGAGGACCTCTTTAGACCCTTATGACTTTGTGTAAAGTTTTTAAAAATGTCACATATTTAAAATATTTTATGAAAAGGTACATTTTGTTCAGGTCAAATGGAGTAATGCTCAGAAATTCTTGATATTCGTGACACAAAAATTCATGATATTTATAAAACATATAAATAAATGTTTTTCTTGGAAAAATATGAATGAAAACTTTTTGAAATTAATTACTGAGTTGTGTAAACTTATGTATATTCAAGGTACAAGAAAAGTATTTTAATGCCTTTTACTTGATGGTTACACCACTTGACATTAAGTAATTAAATCATATTTTTTTAATAGTAAATGCTATATATGTTTTTCAAAAATGTATGTAACTGGCATGGACACAAATATTACATTTCTACAAACTTTTAATATTTCTCAGCATTACACGTGTATGAATATTAAGTTGACCATTTTCTAGAGTCGTTATGGTAGTAATCCTAACTCGCTGCACTGTGAGCAAGGAGAGGATAAAGAGACTGCTAACATATACGTGATGTAATGTGAGTCGTGACAATAAGACGTTGTGTTGAGTGATAGAGACTGTTTGAGCGATCATGAGCACTTTCAGCTTCACTCCCTTCAGTGTGCTCACTCGCGGTGTCAATCCAACATGAGCACTCTCCAGGTGCTCTCAATATCTCATCAGTTGCTCATCTCAGTGCTATTCTGAGGATCCCAATTTAAATCAGATTATTGTTGGTCACATTAACACTAATCACAGCAATTACATTTTAACTGTAACGGCACCACATCGTCACACATTTGCTTAATAATTAGTGATTTGTGTTACAGCAAAACGCCAAAGACAGTAAACAAATCATAGATATTAATGATTTCTCACTGGAGCATATTTAGCGCTTGTAATGGATATATTTACCTTATTTGTGAAGGTATCTCTGCTGTGTGTGATGCTCTCATGGTTTTTACTGCTTACCAGTATGTCACAATGACCTTTTGATTTTGACAAATAAATGTTAGCAATTCACAATTAATGTAATTTTAATGTAATTTTGGTAACTTTATAAAAAGGTTCCATACATTAACATTAGTTAATGCATTAGGTATCATGAACAAACAATGAATAATACATTTTTACAGTCTTTATTAATTATAATGTTAGTTAATAAAACATACAAATTACATTAGTGTAATTTTAGTGTAATTTTTTTTTAGTGTAAACAACCTTATTTGTCAACTACCAATATAACTAATTTTAAGTGTAACTGACTTTACACTGCCACTAAAAATCACCTTGAGACAAGTTGGTTGGCAGGTGCCAGTTTGTTTGTTTGTTTGTTTTTTTTTTTATCTAATGTAATGACATTAATGCATTTTTAAGTGTGACTTAAGTGCCCAGATACTATTAAGGGCCACTATAGATTGTATTTATTTCTTTTGGTGTGTGATTCATTCATATGTTGACTTATGTATTCTCCAAGCAAGGAAATTGGAAAAGAAGAGCAGGAAGCAAATCTGAGAGACCTTCCTTTAGCATCTCCTCAGTCAAAGGGGCCTGTGGTTTCACTCACATTCTGGACAGTGACAGCACATCTATGGGTACAATTTAACACCTGATTCCTGCTCAAAGCTTTTGCTACTGAACATTGGGAAGGTCTGTGTTGATTTTTATGCCTTATCATTACACTAGCATGCCCACTTCTGTCTTATCTGTTGTGTATAGGGTCTGAATGCATAGATGAAAATGAGAACATTGTGAATGGTTCCGATGCAACATTACAACAGCGGCTAACTGATGACAGCTATCGCAATGTTAATGTGACCTCCTTCTCTGAGGTAAGTGTATTCCTTAAAAGCACAGTGGTTTGGCAAATTGGGTTTCAATCTACAACCTTAGTTACCAGCCCAGAAGTAAAAGTTCTGTTATAATTTACTCACACTAAAATGGTCCGCTATATACACTGTATTTTCAAAGTCTTCAGAAGCCACTCAATAGCTGTGTCTGATGAATATACAGAAATGTATGCATCAAGTAGGCATGTTTGGGTATTCTGTGTTTGCCTTTATCTTAACTTGGACAGCTTTCAACAACTAGACATACTTTATGGGAACATCAGCTAATCTCAGTATTTTCTTGCTCTGCAAAATATGAACTTATTTTGTTTAATTATTTTCAGTTCACACCACTAGATGGAGCTGCTGCATAGTTTTGTATTTTATTTTGGGACAACTTTGGCCTAGAATTAGAAATATCCTGTTATAAATGAACTCTTAATCCTAAAATTCTCACAATATTCCTCATTGCACAGGAAGGGACCTGTACATATTCTAGCTAGCTAGAAAATGTTTTTCCTGTTGCCTATCCTCATGTACACAGATCATGATGGTATATTAGACGAAGATGAGCCTAGACAAGCAATTTTGCTGTCTAAGCAGAGTCCTTAATGTACCCCCGAAGACTTCATGCTTCAGAGCATGTTTGAGGTATCCTTAAATTCCATACCATGTAGGGAAAATTCCACCTCCTTGTCTATTTCTCATAGCCTTACCCAGTGTCAAATACTTAAAATAAATAAATAAATAAATAACATTTAATAAATAAATAAAATAAACAAATAAACAATTTAAATAAAATGTAATAAAATTGTATAAAACCAAGAAAGTAATGGGGGTAAAGCACAGACTTTGTTTTTGGTTTCTGGGGTGCTCTGGATTGTTGCTTGGGTGTTCTAAATGGTTGCTACACTAAGTGGTTACTTACTGGCCTTAGTCAAAAGAGCCCACCCCCAAGTTTCTATGATGTTTTTGTCCCTATATATGGCTTGAGTCCCTATTTTAATGTAAAGTCAGTCAATTTAGATTTGATCCCACTTTATATTATGTGTTTTTAACCACTAGTAAAATACATACAGAACAATGTATTTATTGTGTAACTGTATGTTGCTCTGCAAAATTTTCACAAGATTCACATTTGCTGCTACTGAGGTTGAGGTACTGTATGGGTAGGGTTAAGGGTTAGGGTAAGGGTACGGGTAGGGTTAGGTTTAGGGTAAGGTTAAAAGTGTAACTACAGATGTAATTAAATGCAGGTACTTTAAATGTAGGTACTATGCAACAACACGTATGTACATAATAAGTACATTGTAGCAAATGCTTAAGTACATAGTAATTAAAGACACCTAATATAAAGTGGGTTTGTTGATTTTTTTTAATTTTTAATTTATTTTTTTTATCTCATTTTATCATCCAGTGTGCACTTTTAGGTCTCTTTCGTGTCTTTAGCACAAACCATACAGGATGAGTTGCACATTAAATTTTAATACCACTGTAGGGTTATGGGTTTGTTCAAATCCCTAACCCTCAGAATGCGGTACTTGCCTAAAACTACAGTCACAGTAGACTTTGCTCTTCATTGCCTTTCATTCATGCACAGTGCGAGTGCGGGAGAGTGGAAACACAAGCATATGTTAACAAGTTTATCAGAACCCCAAGAGAATCTTGACTTCCGCTGTGCACCAAAGTTTGGCGAACTCTGACCTATGAATTCATTTAGTGAAAAGATGTTTGACCAATAGAGGTGGAAACATTACAGACTGATCTCTCTTGGTTCTATACAAAGAATACAAACTTCAAAGCTGCATGGTTTATGGTGTTGCGGTGTCCATGCTCAAAGCCTAGTGTGACTGCACCTTAAGCAAGCACTGCTAATAAAATGGCAAGAGAAAGACTGCAGAAGAGACATATAAGGCAACAAATAAGACTGAAGGGTGGGAGCGAGAGACCAAGGACAAAACCTATATGAGGCAATGAACTTATCTTTGGAAAGGTACAGTGAATCCCTTTCTCATTCTGACAGCTGTCTCTCCTCTGAATCAGCACTCTGAATCACTCTGGGGAAGCCGCTCTGTAACAGGAGAAAGCTTTTGCGCAGCTGCGGCCTATATCAGTCAGTGTTAATTAAAACTGATACTTATAATAATGGTGCTGCCCACTTCTGCCTGCTGCAACATGCCACCTGGGTGTAAACTATGTTCTATTAATATTACTATTATAACAAAGGGATGACTGTTTATGTCAATATGTTCTATGTTTATGTTTGTGACACAAATGCCTTTCAGTTGAAAACCAAGAGATTATTTTGTCAGAGGAATCTTCCATTTGAGATGAAAGTTATTTAATTACATTCCTTCCAGCCCCTTCATCAGAACTAAACTTAAACCTTGACTCTGCTCTGAGTATGCACTTATGTTTATAATACAAAAGCATGTAGTAATGAAGTAAAAACAGTCCTCTCCCATTTTGATACATTTGTGGATTCCTTTAAAGTTGCAGTAATGTAAATATTATAATATAACATTTAAGATGTCTGGGATAATTTGTTTGAGGATGCCATTGGTTTGATAATTAGTTATTCAATGCAATGAAATTCAAGCATTTTTTTAAGTGTGGTTTTAAGGAATAATTCAACCAAACATGATAATTCTCTCATCATTTACTTCTCTTATCATCAAACTCTTCTGTGCGGAGCACAAACATAGATATTTTGATGGAGATATGTGGTTTTTCAGAGAAGAAATCAGATCTTCCACAATCAAATGGAAAGCAATAGATATATATATATATATATTTAGGACTGTCAAATTAACGTGTTAATTTAGATTGATTAATTATATAAAACATAGCATATTCAAAAAAATAATATAATCATAATTAACCATGCCCCCTAATAAAGAACTTTCCTTGAAGCAATTCAAGCTTAAAGTGCCTTCAAACTCAAAAGGTCCATTTGACGCATATGTACATAGACCAATAGAAATAGCACTGACGGAATGCAAAAACGCATCCTGTGAGGCCATCTCTTAAATCTACCTCAGACAGATTGACAAAATCAACTGTAAAATGGATTGCTGTGACTGATGGACCTATGTTCATTCTTAAAGAAATACAACAAACAGTTTCCTTCTAAAGCCATTTTTTGTATTGTCTATAATCAATGCTTTTGTGGTCTGATACAATAATGAAATGTACTTGATTACTTGTACTTGGTTCTTTCAAAAAAGTCAAGTCATTTTTATTCATATTACTCTTTTCACAACACAGACTGTTTCAAAGCAGCTTTACAGAAAATTATGCTTTAACTGAAAATTAAGCTGTAAAATATGTAATGTCTTAGTCATCACTGTGTGGTTTACATTTTTTTTAAAAATTTTTTTACTGTAAATTGTGCCTTAAAATAAATCATTAAATAAATAAGTCAATAATATTTGTGTTTATTCCCCCAGTGAGCAAGCTCAAGGTGACTGTGGCGAGGAACACACGTTTCCATAAGATGTTGGTTAATGGAGACAAATAACCTTGGGGGAAACCAGGCTCACTGTCAGGGCCAGTTCCCCTCTGGCTAAACAGCATGAATATAATGGCAATATTAGTTATTTATGTGTAGTACAAGTCATGGTTTAATATTAGAAAATGATGTAAGTGTTAGGGGACAATTTTTAAACAAAAGATTTTGTACGTACTGTAAGATTAATGACTAAAGTCTTTGAAGTCCATCCTGAATTAACTGCTGAATTGCACACAGATGCATTGTCCTTTGTTATTTGGCTGATGAAGGCTTTAGTTGGAAATTAATTTATTGTCTATATATTCCATTTTAAGAGTGTAGTCCATCCTTCGACCAAGGTGATGTAGGGAGAGGTCAGTGAGGTGCATCACAGTTCAACTGGCAGCTTGAGGCAGTTTTTTTCAGTGAAGCCCATCCTAAATCCAAGGTTCAGGCAGTGGCCAGTGAAATATCCCATGTTTTATGGTTAAAGTTGGCATCAGTTCATCCTCTGTGAAGTCCATCATCGCAGACTGAAGTGATATCTGGCTGGCACAGGATACAGTTAGTCGTCATCACTCAGCAACAGGTAGCAGTGGTAGTCAGACATCAGGCAGCTGGAGCTGGACCTGGCAGGATCTGGTAACATCTGGATATGTATCCTGAGGTTGAGACAGGGAAACAATTAGAATAATATTAGCATAGATGCCATTCACTTTAAAGCAGTATTACAGAATATGAGAAGTGTTTCCGGTTCCGGTAGACCTGACTAATGCAGCATAACTAGGTCAATATCACTACAAAGTCTTTGGTGTCCTCATCAGAATCACTCAGTCATCATGAACATATTTGCAAAATAATGAAATTCTGAGGTTTTATTATAAATGACCAAACATCTATACACATATTAGTACAATGATAAGTCTCTTGAAATGTGTTTCCCTCATTTTATACCATTTTCTTTGATTGGGTGTATGTGATTTTAGCATGTCCCACACGCTGCTCTGCTAAATTCAATGAGTGTAATAAGTGGTTAAATGACACAAAATTAAAATACTTTTTAAATGTTCTTATTGTCCTCAACAAGTTATTTGATAAAACAAGTCATTTTGATCATTTGTATTCTATTTTCATAATAATATTAAACATTTTGCACATGTCCCTGAAATTGCTGTCCACACTGTCATTATGGGGTAACTGCCCCATTAAGAAACCGGCTGATATAATCAGTGACATCACCACCACCATTTTGTCTTTCTTCAATGGAGGTTAAAACAACTGCTGCAAGTACAGTAAGTATCTACACTTATATTTGCTAATTTTCATCATATTGTTGTTGTAGTTGAATGTTGTTAAGCTTAACATGTACACCCTGTCATAGTGAAATATTAATTAATATAAAAACTAATATCAAAATATATTTTTTAAATAGTACACAGTCACCTTCAACAATGAATCACTTTGCTAACTTAAGGTCCACCATGTGTTCATTAATTGCTGAGTTTAGGCAAAAATGTCCACCCTTTCACTGTCTGTCACTAAGTCTTCCATGACAGGGTGGACATGGTACATGACAGGGAGGACATGTGCGTAGTTTTTGCCACATTCTGATAATGTTACACATACTATAACAGTAGATGCTATACATAGTAGGAGTAGGTTATATGGACTTTTTTGTCGATATCGGTATCAGCAGGCCTTTTGATGATGATCATTTGATGATATTTAACAAACTTTTTTTTCTATGTAATAAAAACAACAGAGTGTTATCAAAAAAGTCCATATAATGGATTTCATTGCCTGTTTGAAAAAATACAGCTGTGCGGATGTAAATGCATAAGACTAGGCAAGCCTAGTTTAGCCGGACCACCAAATAAAGGGGGAGTCAGCGGTTTGTAAGGGAACGTTTTGAATTGTCTTTTTACAGGAATGAGTCCAAGTAGAGCTGAGATAGCAAGGAGATATAGGGAACGTCGTGATGCTGACACGGACAGAAGAAAAAAGTACCTTGAGAAAGATAGGGGCAAATGGAATAAAGACAGAGAGACTGGAAAGAAGAAGGGTGTTAATTAGCTCAGTGAGAGAGAGAAGAGGGCAAAAAGAAAGAAATGGAAGGAGGCAAAAAGGCGAGCCAGAGCCAGGGCCAGTTCTTTGCTACAGACAGAGACACCCCCCAACTCTCATAAAATTCCTGAAACTCCTGAAAATCAGCCTGAGCCAGGGCCCTCCAGGCTAGAACATGGATGTTTAGCCATAGGATTTATTAGAAAGTTTAGATTTATTTGAAGGACGATTATCAACTGTTTATTTCCCCATAAAATGACATATTGATAACTAACTCCCTAAAATCTTACTAAAAATCCTAACAAATATTTTGTGTTTCAGGCAACAGCATCAAGGGGAAAGCATTCAAAAGGAGTTTGAAGAACAAACTGAAAAAAAAAAAAACTTTGAAAAATTGGAAGCACAGCTGGCAAAAGAGAAAACTAAAACTGAAATTTAAGAAGAGGTATCATAGGGCCAAGAAAGAAAGTGCATCCAAATCGCCACATGCAACAGTCAATGCTTTGTTGGGTCATCATAAAGTTAATTCACCCATCAAAAGAGCTATACTTTTCCATAAATCCCTGACTGAAGATATTAGAAGAAAATACAAAAATGCAAATACAAACAAAGAGAAGCAGTTGATTGCAAAAGTGGTCACTGGAAATATAGTGGAGAAGTACAAGCTCCAGAAGTATGCCCTGACTCTTTTTGGCTACTCTAAGAAGAGAGCAAAGTATCCTGTGGATCTTACCTACTGTGGGAAGAAGTGCATCAGTCGAACTGAGATTAAAAAGAAAGTTACATCCTTTTTTCTTCGAGATGATGTCAGCCGAATGACCAGCCGTAAACAAACAGTCACACGGCTGAAGACAAAGATGCAGAAGAGGATGCTTACCTATACAATGAGGAACTTGTATAGGAAGTTTCTCTCTTACCACCTTGGCCACGTGTCATACGCCTCCTTCTGCCATCTCAAACCCTTTTGCTCTTCCTCTGACTGTGTCACGTCTATGCAATAAACATGACAACTTGCAATTTATGGCCAATGCCTTGCAGAACCATGGGTTGCTGTCTTCAAGGAATACTGAGGAAATGTCTGAAGCAACCATGTGCAACCCCAAAGCCAAGGTCTGTGCTTATAGTGAGTGCAGGGAATGCTTCCATACTCGTCACCCAATGCTGAAAACTTCTGGGCAAGAGAACATTCGTTTATCTCAGTGGATGACAAAGAAGATCATGAAGGATGAGAAAATGTCAACAATCACAGTAAAAAAAGGAAATAACAACAACAGTGGAAGACCTAAGCACAACTCCAGGAGAGGCTTCTCCATCTTAGACGCCATGTTTTCAACATTAAATGGCAGTTTGACGTCTACAGGGAGCTCAGGAGGAACCTGAAGTGCAATGAGTGCCTCTTGCATGTGGATTTTAGTGAAAATTCTCATGCAAGTACAGTGAAGAAATCCAGTCTGTGCATTTTGGAGGCTCACACCAGCAGGCCAGTCTGCACACTGGAGTGCTCTACACTGCAGGTGAACAGGCGCTGCACACCTTCTGCTCCATGTCACCCTCCAGAAGACACGACCCTGTGGCCATCTGGGCCCACCTTGATCCAATTCTAACATTAGTGAGAGAAAGACACCCTCAAGTCAGCATACTTCATTGGAGAGTGGTGTGTCGTTAATTATGACAATGAAGGCTATCCAGGTGTCATCATGGATGTGGAAGGGCACAGTGTGAAAGTTAAGTGTTTGCACCACAATGGCACAAACAAGTTCTTTTGGCCAGGTCCCCTGGAGGACATCAGTTGGTACCATGATGGGCAGATACTTTGCCTAATACCTGAACAGGCACTCTCTACAGATTGAGCCATCTTTTTGGCAATTACAGTGATATAGAAAATGTATTCCTCAAATCATTCTTTATATTGCTTAAGGGTTTCCTGTTGTTTAATAAATTATGTGTTCTTTTCTAGTTCACCCATTAAAGCCTTTGTCCACCCTGTCATGCCAAGGTCCACCCTGTCACATTGTTGTCCACCCTGTCATCTTCATGTTTTATGAAAATAAACAAATTATTTTCACAAGTTAGCAAAACCTTTTGTGTGATTTCTTTATAAAAATGAGGGCCAAATAGTATTGTTTGAAAGATTGACCAGATATCTTTGTTGTTAGATTTTATTTAAAAGAAAGTGCAACTATCACAGATTTTATAGGGAAACAAATATTTTGCAGTCATTTCAGTATTATCAAAAGTATTTTCCCATTAACTAAAATATATTGTTGAGAAAGGGACTAAATATCTTTGTCTGCTTGCAGTTAATTTATAAAAAGTACTGGAGCTTGACCAACATGCATTTCTAACAGCCTACAATGAATATGAAGTTAAATGGAAAATCTCAGCTTTTTATTTTGGAAATTGTGAAGTCTCAAAGGCACTTTATGGTGATTTTGACCCAACTACGAATTGATGGATAAATTAGGTGTTACCTGGATGAATAGATAAGTCTTTTTTCTAGACTTAATCTGAGAGAGTGTGTCTGAGTCCCAACCAATGCTAGGAAGACTATTCCATAGTTTAGGAGCCGAATAGTAAAGGGAACTTCCACCTTTTGTGGATTTTTATATTCAAAGTATTATTAACAGGCTAGAATTTGGCGATCGAAGTGAACGTGATAGAATATAGAGTGAAAGATGGTCGCTTAAGTACTGTGGAACCAGACCATTCAAAGCTTTGCAAGTTGTTAACAGAATTATAAAATTAATTTGAAATTTAACAGGTAGTCAATTTAGTGATGCTAAAATTGGTTCTAGTCAGCACTCTAACTGCTGCATTTTAACCCAATTGAAGTTTATTTATTGAACCTGCAGGACATCCTCCCAGTATGCATTACAATAATCTAATCTTGCAGTCATGAATGCATTAATTAGTTTTTCGGCATCAGAAACAGAGAGCATGAATCGCAACTTAACAATATTTCTGAGGTGGAAGAATGCTGTTCTACAAACATTGGAAATTTGATTTTGAAAGGACAGATTGCTATCAAATATAACACCTAATTTCCAGAGGTGGAAAGTAACAAATTATAACTACACTCACTACAGTACTTCAGTAAATTTTTCAACTTTTTTAAGTACAAGTTAATAATAGTTATTTTACTTTTACTTGAGTTAATTAAAATTAAGTATTTAACTTCGCTACAGATATTTTTCACCACAAAGTACCAACACATAATATTTCAGAATTTTTGGGAAGAATAAATTGGCAAGTTATAAGCGCTCAGTCTGTTTATAATTCCGTGGCACAACGGAAGCCTGCAGGGCACAGCATCATAAGCACAGCAGCTTGCATAAACTGCCACCAGTGTCCTCTCTTCTGTAGCTTCTCCAAGACTTTCTGACCTGTCACTATACACAGGAACTGGTAATACTGTGATTTTGTGCATATTTCATTTTATTCTGGAAAGGAGCCATTCGTTCAGAAATGAGGGAACTGTCTGAACACATTTAACCACTGATCAAACTTCACTTGTTTTTAAGGTAGGCAATGTTTTAACTGTGTCAAATATTAACACAATGTAGTTTGACATATATGTGGGGATATCTTGTTTACTTGCTATTAATTTATATGTCTAAAACAAACTTTTTAAATACCGTAGAAAGATCCAATGCCAATAGTGTCGGAAATTAACGGGAACTCTGGGCAAAAATGCGGGTCAAAAAATGGGGTAATAAAAATATGGGGTCAAAAAATGCCCATGTAACGAGTTCCAGTGTTTTATAAATAATATTGTATATAGTTACAATTACAGTACATATATTGTAATCTTCTTTTGACTTTTCACTGAACATTATTTTTTTCCCTCCGTCCGGTTCATCACACCATCGCACACACAGACGGGCTCTCCGCTTCTGTCAACCTGCATCAGTTCGGTATTGTACTCCGTCGTTAAATTCCGTAACCGTTCGCCCCTCTTGTTCAAAATAAATTGTCCTAGCGGGTAACACTCTTGCTCACGGTGCTGTACTGTACTTCCCTGCCCTGTGCTGCTGTTTATCTGTCTGAAAAGCCTCACTCGCTAGAGGCCAAAAGTGCGTAAGGGATGGATTTTATATAAAGAATGTATGAGAAATCACAAAACATAATGTAACCAAATGATACAATTTACTTAATAATATCTCAATATGTTAAATAACCATAATGTTGATTAAGACTTTATTATTACAACTGTAATACAATAATACATATACAGAACAACCACTTTTAGTGTTTGAATCAGACATATCTCTCACTAAACACTGTGTGAAATGTTTATTTTTGCCTTATTTTATTTAGTTGGCATGTAGGAGTTGATAACAGTTTGCTTAATAATCTCATTCCATATCTGGATAATTGCTGCAATATCATAGAGGATAAATGTCCTCCTCTATGATATTGCATTATTTCGTTTTGTACAGTATATTAACTTAATAGTCAGAATACTTGGACATACTGTACATGAATGAGAATAAGCCTGAAATAGGAATGTGTTTTGCATACACATTATTTAGTTTAGAGATGATTTAGAGACATTTAGAATGTTACAAATGGCTATTTCTATTTAAATAAGTGTTGTATTCTTAACATTTTCTGTTTGTCCAAGAATCCTCTTGCAACAATGCAGGTCTTTGGCATAAACAAGCTGCTAGTTTAGGACCTGTAAGGAGTCTGTTTCTCAAGCTAGAGACTGTGATTTACTTGTCTTTTTGCTATGCATCTGGCCATGCACTTCCCTCTCTGTCCTAGTTAGAGATTATTTTTTTCAAAACAGTAATGCATGGAATAGCCTTCATCTCTCTAAAACAATAGTCTTTATGAGAAAATATAATTTCAGGAGAAATGTGTATCTTTTTGCCTATTTTTAAAACCAAAATTCGACTTGCAAGTGTAAAGCAACTTGTAAGAACTCAATACCTCAAGAAATGGGGAAAAACCCACTGTATTGTGACTTCTGCATGGTAGCACAACCATTTTAAATTGTTCTAATAATAAAAAATAAAAATAAATCTTGAGTACCAAATTAGCACTTTAGAATGCTTTTGTAAGGAATAGGTGACACAGTATATTTTGCCATCATGGGTAAAGAAAAAATGGAATAAATACCACTTAAAACAATTATTTCAAACCTTAATAATAATTTTCAAATAATTTTGGCAGTATTTTTGATCAACTTAATGCATCCTTGGTGAAAGGAAGCATCAATTTCTTTCAAGAACAAAATGTATTTGTGTTCTAAAAATGGAAGCGTATATACTATATATAATAGCTATATATACTAGCTATAATATACTAACTTGTAACGTAATTGAGTAGTTTTTCTGCAAATTACTTATTTACTCTGACTTGAGTCATAATATTTCTCAGTACTACTTCTTGTACTCAGGTGAATTATTTCTTCAGTAGCAGTACTTTTATTTAAGTAAAAAAAAAAAAAAAAAAAAAAAAAAAAACTCTTTCTACCACTGCTAAGTTCTTCAGTGTGGAAGACGATGTAACAGTACATCCATCGAGAGTCAAATTATATTTTAGCTGATTATTTTTATGTCCAATAAATTGTACCTCTGTTTTGTCGAAATTGAGTAGAAGGACATTTCTAGCAATCCAATCTTTGATATCATTAATACACTCTGCTAACTTGGAGAATTTTGAAATTTTGTGAGGTTTTGAAGAAATATAAAGTTGGGTATCGTCAGTCTCCCAGGGGAACATATATAAGGAGAACATAAGAGGCCCTAAAAATGATCCCTGTGGCAATCCATACTTAACTTTAGTTTGATCTGACAATTCCTCATTTACACAGACATAGTGGTAGTGGTCGGATAAATAGGACCTAAATCAAGCTAATGCCTGTCCACAAACGACAACATAATTCTCAAGCCTATCCAACATAATGTCATGATCTATGGTGTAGAAGGCAGCATTAAGATCTAAAAGCACTAGAAGAGAAATGCAGCTAAGATCAGATGATTAGAGCAAGTCATTTGTAACTTTTATAAGTGCAGTGTCTGTACAATTATGGGGCCTAAATCCTGACTTAATTTGTCATATACCATTTCTCTGTAAAAATGAACATAGTTGGGAGGACAATACCTTTTCTAGTATTTTTGACATAAATGGGAGATTTGAGATCAGTCTATAATTAGCCAACTCTCCAGAATAATGCTGTGATTTTTTTGATAAGCGGTTTGATGACTGACAGCTTAAAGTTCCTTGGGACATGCCCTAAGGATAATGAGGAGTTAATTATATTAAGAATAGGTTCTAAGATTATAGTAGACACCTATTATAAGAGCTTAGTCTGTACTGGGTCTAACATACATGCTGTTTCTTTTGATGTTTTGATAAGTTTTGTTAGCTCTTCCTGACCTATGACAGCGAAGGACAGAAGTTGCTCGTAGGGAATAATATGAGACACTATATTGATATATATTAATATATGTGTTTAATTGTGATTAATTAAATTAATTAATCTGCACATCATGCAATGAATTAAAATAAAATTGTAATCGATTGACAGCCCTAATATTTCTTAAACTATAAACACAACTAGGGATTCCGCAGTTATACAGTTTCACTATTAAGAATTTAGAATCTGTGGTTAAAAACCATAAAATGTTATATTTATACACAGTAAAAATATGATATATATAAAACATATATTTATACCATGGGCTGCTGAATCCTTGATTCAGATTGGTTGACGGACCTAAGGTGTGCAATTATTTTTCAGTAAAGCACGCCTATGAAGTAGTTCCATGTCTTGACCACATAACGGTTCCATATCACTTCGCCAATTTTTTTAAAGTTATTTCAAAGAGCTGTACAGGCTACCACAGTGAAATAGCCAAATAAACATAGACACTAAGTAAATCGGACAAGAATGACTAACAATTTCTAGAATATCCTACATTTATTTTAATATCTGTGCCTCCCTGTCTCTATCTCCCTCTTTTGCTCTCACCCACCCACACACACACATATACATATGCACATGCATAGACACTCGTGGGCAACACACAGGGCCTTAATGTCAACACACCCCTCCCAGTTGTGGGAACCTTGGGCACATAGCCCGGTCGGTGTCTCAGGATCACGTGAGAGTCACCCGGACCGAGCTCCAGGCACAGTTCGCTGACAGAGAACACCTGCAGGTCCCCTACCCTCTTGGTGGAGGTGAACGCCGTCAGGAGGGCAGTCTTCAAAGAGAGCGCCTTTAACTCTGCTGACTCTAGGGGCTCAAATGGTGCTCCCTGTAGACCTCGAAGGACCACGGAGAGGTCCCAGGAGGGAACGAGGTGCAGTCCGGGGGGGTTTAACCTCCTCGCGCCTCTCAGGAACCTGATGATCAAGTCGTGCTTCCCCAAATACTTACCATAAACTGCATCGTGACATACACCTTCAAGGTGGAGGGGGAGTCAGAAAAATATGCAAAATGTTATATTTATTATTAATACTTGCAAATATATGTAAAAAATATTGCAGATAAACTTGACCAATAAGGGTTTGGATCAGCGCTGCAAATGTGATTTATCCAATCAGCCAATCTTGCTGTAGCCGCTGACTCCACCCTAGAGTTAACGCAGACAGACCCAGAACAGAGGAAGAAGCAAAGAGGAACAAGATGCCGATCAAAAGTCTGAAAAATAGAAAAGATTAAGTTTAATCTTAAACTAAATAAGTAATCTTAATCTTAATACTAAAGCTCTAGAAAAAGAGAAAAATATTGATGTCTAATTGGAATAAAGCTGAGTGATGAAGTCATTCATTTCAATGTTCATCCAGATAAAACCTAGAAGAAAAGAACAAGTTTAGTTAGTTACCGAGGAAATCGGTTCTAAATATAAATTAGAATTAGAAACGTAAACTTGTTTGAGTAAACTTAGTTGAGAAACTGAGTTGTGTAAATGCTACCACGAGGCGTAGCATTTAGAGCTAAAGCTAATGCATGTATTGTAAGTTAAGAGAGTTAAAATAATTGTCTGAAATGTTAAGAAAATGTTTCTGAGAATGTTTTCCTGCTTTGTGCAGGCCAGTTTTTGTATATATGTGTTTTGTTCGAGTTGGACCACATTTTCAATGAGGATAGTAAACATTTCATTGTGGATGTTTCCGCAAAACTTTCTGGAAAGTTTGATGGTGAGCCAAAAACCCAAGGGTCTTATCTGAACTGTGAATATCTTCTGTTTGTGGATTTCCGAATAATCTTCAAATCATCTCTACTTTGAATTCTTTCGACAACGAAAAGGTCGAGGTATTTGTGAATCTGGACATTTATTGAATATTATTTAGCACATTTGGTAATTCAGTTGATTGATTATTATTTGTTTACTTGTATAATTGTTTATTTGAATTGTATTGGTAATTAATAGGTCACTGTAATTTTATTTGTTTGGTTTCAATTACATTTTATTGAGTTCATTTTGGGGTAAAGAGTTACAAAAGAGTTAAATTTGATAATAGATTAGGAATTAAAATCGATAAACATTTTATTAGCTTCAAATAAACTAAATAGGCATAATTAGATTAAATCAACAGAATTTGAAGGAAAGAACATTGAATTTAAATCTCTGTGTTTATTATATTATTTTATTTAAGATTAATTTGTTGTATTGTTTATTGTTTTATCTGTAAATTTAAGTTATTCAATATAAATAATTTATTTCACGAAAGGTAGTTGTTGAGTGTGTATGTGTACATTTTGCCTCCTTCACAAACCTGGTTATCTTCTGATTGGCCCAAACTCTTTGCCGCCCCGGTTGCCATCACACGTGTTACCCATACTACGTGTATGCCACCCGCTACATTGGACTGAAATCTTAACTGTTATATAAAGTCTTAATTTGACTGTAAAAATGATTTACTGTATGTCAGTTAAAGACTTTCACATAATAGGCTATCCAATATGAGGTTCACAGCACAATATGGACTATTCTTTTGTGATTTTTATGTACAGGTAGTGTTATAAAATGTTAAAAGACACAAGATAGAGTAAGTAGAGGGCTAGATTTGTTGCTATAGGTTTTAGCTATTAAGTATTATGATACTATATGTATGTAGAGGGCTTGGGAATGAGATGTGATGTGGTTAGCCAAAACTCTACCTCCCCTCATAAAACAACTAAATGATTTGACAGACGCACTGAAGCGAGATGACATTGTGTGTATGTGTGTGTGTGTGTGTGTGTGTTGGGTGGACTGATCTCTTTTGTATATATGAATGTGTGTTTTGTGCATAAGCAAATGAGTGTGTTTGTTTTCTTAATACTTGGTTGAGATTCAGTATGTCTATATTTGGCAAATGTGTACAGTATTAGTTGTGCTATAATGGATTACGTCTCTGTATGATCCTAGGAATAGACAGCACTAAGTGTGTGTTTGGGGGAAAAGAAATACCCAGAAGTGAGATAAATCTGACAAAACCTCAGTTTGGGGACATTCGGGGACATTTGGACATGAGGAAATTTGTTGACATCTTTATATATTTATATATTTTTCTTAATAATGCAAAAAAAAAAAAAAAATGTTTTTTGGAGTAGGGTTAGGACTAGTCTATAATATTTATCATTTGCTTTATATAGAAGCAACGGACGTCTATGGCATGTCCTTATTTAGATGGTGTGTATTTAGAAGTAAATGTGTGTATGTGTGCATGTGTGTGTGAGAGAGAGGGAGAGAGAGAGAGAGAGAGAGAGAGAGAGAGATAAAGAGAGAGAAAGAAAGAGAGAAGTGATACATGTGCATGTCTGTGTGTTTATAGTGGAACTGGCCTCTTTTTGACCCCGGGAAAAGCAGCATAGAGCAATCTCTTGCAAGTTTACTTTCTGCTGGAAACATTTCCATCTTGCGTGTCTCCTATCATATTTTCCACATAGCCCAGATATATCCTGCTGTGTGTTAATGTACACTTCTCCTCAGTTTGTTATACTTTATAAGTGGTATGTTTAGTATTTCATCCTCCATGGAGCCATGACATGTTGTTTTAGCAAGTGGCAACACACTGCACCATACTTTCTTCATGGTGTTGAAATACTGAACAAATACATTTTTCCAAAATCATGGCTATTTTGATGGTGTTTTTTAAAGTTCTCACTGTGATAATATTTTAGGGCTGGGCAATATAGCTAAATAGATTATATCTTGTATTTTTTAGCCTTTTGAAAATATTCAGTATGTCTTGAAATATATGTATTTGCTCTGAAATGGCTAAAAAGGGTGATATTCTTTTTCAGTCAGTGGAACCATCATGTAAACCCAACATTATTTTTAAATGAGCCAAACAGTCATTTGAAATTAAATGTAAAATGTTTAACATGAGATGTAAAATACATAAAAAATCTAGTTAAACATATGTGACAGTCCTCTAACTTTCTTTCAAGGAGGAAGCAGGAGCCGGATAAACAATTCAGTGTGAGTCTTTATTCTTGAAACTTTTCAGTATTCAACCACACAAATGCTTTTCAGCACAGCCGATCACACACACAGCCAGGTTCGTGTGTCACTCTCTCCCCTCCAGTGGTTTGGACTGCCCTTTTATCCCTCCCAGCTCTCACTGCAAACACAAACAGCTGTTAGAGATAATTTCCCGCAGGTGTCAATCCTTACCATTCTTCCTCTCTCACTTTGCTCTCCACAGACGTCGCTCTGCCATGCACACATCACCACACCCCCATCTCCCGACTCAGGCCGGGGAGCCATCTAGCCTGTCACTTACTCCCCCCCATTTCTAGAGAGGAAATCTGCCACAGCCATCTGCGCCCCGGCCTGTGGACCACCTCGAAGTTAAAAGGCAGGAGAGCTAGATACCAACAGGTGATCCACACATTGGTATCCTTCATGCGATGGATCCACTGGATTGGGTCATGGTCCAAACAGAGGGTGAAAGCACACCCCAACAGATAGTATCGGAGGGTGAAGACTGCCCACTTGATGGCCAAACACTCCTTCTCTATCATGCTGTACCTAGTCTCCCTCAATGAGAGTTTGCGACTAATGTACAGCATGGGGTGCTCCTCCCCCCACCATCTGGGACAGTAATGCTCCCAACCCCCTGTCCGATGCGTCCGTCTGCAATAAAATAGGGAGAGAGAAGTCAGGAGAGTGCAATAACGGCCTGCCACAAAGTGCAGCTTTCACGTGTGTGAACGCCTGCTGACACGGCTCCGTCCACTGGACCAGATCTGGTTCCCTTTTTTAGTCAGATCAGTCAGTGGGCTGGTGATGGTTGAATAATTAGGCACAAACCTACGATAATAGCCAGCCAGCTCCAGGAACTGTCTCCCCTCCTTTTTGGTCCCTTGACCCAAGTGGAAGCCCAGATTCCATACTTCCACCTGCCCAATTGCACACTTCTTTGGGTTTTCCATGAGTCCTGCTTGTCTCAACAACCTCAGGACAGCACTCAGATGCTGCAGGTGCCACTTCCAATCATTACTGTAAATAATGATATTATCCAGATAGGCAGCGGCGTAAGCAGCATGCGGTCTGAGGATTCTGTCCATGAGCCGCTGGAACGTAGCCGGGGCCCTGGACAAACCTATCGGAAGAGTCACAGATTGGTGTAATCCGAACGCTGTGGAAAATGCCATCTTTTCATGGGATATGGGAATTAAGGGGATCTGCCAAAATCCCTTTGTTAAATCCAGTGTTGAATAAAAGCGAGCCGCGCCTAACCGATCAAGCTGTTCATCAATCCAATGCATTGGGTACGCATCAAATTTAGACACCGCATTGTCATTTTTATAATCAACAGAACCGGACCGAGCTGTTGCTCTTCAGAACCAGCACCACTGGGCTGGCCCGGTCACTGTGGGATTCTTCTATTACCCCTGTAAGGCCTTGGCCCACTCAAAATGGCAGCAGAGACCGCATGGCCCTTTGTTCTATAATCAAAGGAGAGACATTGAACTCAGTTTCCCAGGATCCTTCACAAATTCACAACTGGATGCGAAGTCCCGCCCGTGGACGCAGTCTCAAACGCCATTGGTCGAAAGCGGCCTACGACCGATGATGTCATCTTGACAATAAAACAAGCAGACAGATGAATTTCGGCCTCTCTGTGTTAAGCTCTGCCTGGCTGTTAAGGGACATCTGTTCTGTGCACGTACTGAAGGAGTTTTCCCTCCGTTTTGGACTGAGAACAAAGAGACCACGTTTTTCTAACCTCACCATTTGGCCACGGTACAGTAAGATTAACTTAGCTTTGTTCAAGTCTTATAGTATACTTATAACAACCGGTTCAGTTTTACTGTAAAGCAACAGTGAATTTATTTTGAAAAAAGGAAAGGTGACCAGTTTCCCTTCTCCCTCTTTTTCATTCAACATTCATTCCATCACTGGATCCGAAGAATAAAGCAGAAACGCGTCTTTTCGCTGACGAGCGTAAGACAAGGGACCATCCAGACTGTTTCTCCTGACCGCTCAATGCAACAGGAATTCCAACGGACAACCCTACTGAAATCACACAGGATTTCCCAAGTAAGGCTTGATATCTGGGCAGATTTAGTTTAGAAACTGTGATTTTTCTTGTGAACTAAATTGTATTTTTGATTCTAAATTCTGATGTTTTGAGTATATTTGTATGTTAAACTCTGCTCGCTGTTTCGAGTTGGGAGATTTGTATTTAGTGTTCTTTTGGGGTTATGTTTGTTTTAGTAATTCAGTCCTGCTGTTACGAGTGGTTACCCTTAATTAAATTGCATGCACTTTTCCTCTCTCTCTCTCTCTCTCATTCTCTCTCTCTCACTGATATTCATTGAGTGAGCGGCGCCGCGGTTTGTGTTCGACTCAGGCTGGTGAACCAAATTCTCCCGCCTGTTTCGTCAGTTCCTTTGTGTGTCCGCTCATTTCCACCCTCACATGGTATCAGCTCCATTTTGGATCTAACCCTCCATTTTGAACCTGATCCTCCATTTTGATTCCTTTTGTTACCACATCTGGACACACACACACACACACACACACACACACTAGCATATAGCGCCACTGTTAGTTTAGGATTTCCTTGATTTATTTTTGGATTATATTTGGATAGTATTGGCTGTGTTCACTACTGTTTAATTATAATAAATCTTGTTATATTATTATAAGTACTCCTGTTTGTTTTTGTTTGAATATTGTGTTGAAGCCAACCTCTGCCACGTGAAGAACTCCCAAGTTACCTCAGAGTACTGTTATTTTATTGGTGTTAGAAACTAACTGTAGCTAGATTACTATTAGATTTGTATAGCAATAATTTAACTAGTTTTCCCCCTTTTTGATTATTTTGATTAACAATTAAGATACTCAACCTACAGGGTAGATTTTGTTTTGTGAGACTCAATCAGTAACTTGCTATCATTTTTCTCTTTTCAAAGAGTGGTGCCCCGAGAATAGAATTTAATGATTTGATTATTTAATTATTTAATTATTCCATAATTAATAACAATTAATTATTGATTATTTCTGATAGTAAAACTGATTTAAACAACCAGTAGCACCTACACCCCCATACCTAGTATGGCCTTTAATTGTTCCTGAACAAATTTTATTTGTGTTCGGGTAGTTGGAAGGGATGACTGCGTTCCACTACCTCTGGGGTTGTTTTGATATGGTGCTCTATAAGATTCGTACAACCGGGAAGAGGCAAGAACACGTCTGAGAATTCTCTTTGCAACCCGGCAGCCTCCGTAACATGTGATGTTGTACGTGACTCAAACGGTGGCTTTAAAATTCACCTCTGGTCTGAGTTCCTCCCTCTCCGGAACCATCATCTCCAAAGTCACGGGGACCGCCTCTCTCCATGGTTTTAGGAGAATGTGGTGGTAAATCTGATGTGCTCCGCTTCTATCCGTTCGTTTAACCCTCAATCGATTTCCCCGACTCGCCCTGACCTCAAAGGGCCCTTGCCACTTGCCGAGTAATTTAGAGCTCGATATGGGGAGTAATACAAGGACTTTATCTCCTGGTGCAAATTCCCGTAGCCGAGTACCCCTATTATACAGCTGGCTTTGATGTTCTTGAGCCTGGAGCAAATTCTCCTGTGTTAACTGCCCTGATGTGTAGAGTTTTGCTCTCAGGTCAAGAACGTATTGAATTTCATTTTTGCTGTTTGATGGTCCCTCCTCCCAATTTTCCTGTAGGACGTCGAGCACGCCACGTGATTGACACCCGTACAATAATTAAAATGGGGAGAACCCTGTGGAGGCTTGCGGGACCTCTCATATTGCAAATAATAGGGGTTCGAACCACTTGTCCCAATTTCATACATCTTCGTGCATGAATTTACGAATCATATTCTTTAGTGTCTAATTAAATCGTTCAACCAAGCCGTCCATTTGGGGGTGGTAAACGCTGGACCGAATTGATTTAATCCCCAATAATTCATACAGTTCACGTATTGTACGTGACATAAACGTCATGCCCTGATCAATGAGGATTTCTTTCAGAATCCCCACTCAGGAGATAATTCTGAAGAGTGCCTGCGCAACAATATGTGCTGAGATGTTGCGCAGAGGCACTGCTTCTGGATATCGTGTTGTGTAGTCCACCAGAACCAACACAAAGTGATGCCTGCTGCTCTAATGGCCCAACGAGGTCCATGTCAATTCTTTTGAAGGGGACCTCGATCAATGAAAGGGGGTGCAATGGCGCTTTTGGGGTGGCCGCGGGATTCACCAACTGACATTCACGGCATGCTGCACACCACCTGCAAACATTCCCATGAATGCCCAGCCAATAGAAACAGGCCATCAAACGATCTAGTGTTTTTCCCTGCCATAAGTAACCCACCATCTGATTATAATGAGCTGTCTGGAATAACATTTCCCAACCGCTCTTCGGTACTAACAATTGGGTTGTATCCTTCTTTGTCTGAGCGTCCTGCGTCACTCGATACAAATGATCCTTAATAATTTAAAAATAATTACTCTGGCAACGTCTGGCTGGAGGCGTTGACCATCAATCACTTTCACTTGATCAAAGGCATGCCTAAGGGTCTCGTCTTGTGTCTGCTCCAGAGGGAAATCCCCAGGAAATCTAAGGGCTGGGGAAGCCGAGACTTCCCCCTCCCTTACATCCTCCTGACGTGGAGCTGACATAGATGGCCTTGGCTCTGCCTCCCCAGCTAGAAAGTCACTCACCACACATGATACGCTTTGTTACAGGACCCATACGCACAAATTTCCCTTAATAAAGTGGAAACCGCTGTCCAATTCGTGCCCAAGATTATCAGGATTCTGGCCATTCCGCTGCTTCCGCCGCATGCTCAAACAGCTCCACGAACACCTCTGGGTCATCCTCTGTCCCTAACTTGGCGAGCATGAAGTGGGTCATGGTAGGGGCGGCGACCAAGGTTGCGCCAATGGAAGCCCCCTGGGGTATCAAGCTAAGTAGCACCTGCCAGTCCTCTGCTTGAGCTTGAAGGATGAACTGGAATCGCTGCTCCTGTTCCTGGGGCAGCTCAAGCACAGCTTGATGTTGCGATTGGTGGATGCTGGTGAGGGTCTTGATTAGCTCGGCGAAGGGCGAGGACTCCATGATCGCATAACTTCCTCCAAATCCCAGGTTTTGGCACCACTGTGACAGTTCTTTAACTTTCTTTCAAGGAGGAAGTGGGAGCTGGATAAACAATTCAATATGAGTCTTTATTCTTGATACTTTTCAGTATTCAACCACACTTTTCAGCACAGCTGATCACCCACACAGCCAGGTTTGTGTGTCACTCTCTTCCCTCCGGCAGTTCGGACTGCCCTTTTATCCTTCCTAGCTCTCATTGCAAACACAAACAGCTGTTAGAGATAATTTCCCACAAGTGTCAATCCTTACCGTTCTTCTTCTCTCGGTCTTGCTCTCCACAGACGTTGCTCAGCCACGCCCACATCACCACAATGTAATAGAAGCATGTTTTCCACAATGATACAAGATATGATATTTATTAGCACCAATTATATGCATCAATATACAACAGTTAGTTCTGGTCCTCGAATATGAATGGACGAGAGATGTTCC
Organism: Myxocyprinus asiaticus; assembly: GCF_019703515.2. Lineage (NCBI taxonomy): Eukaryota > Metazoa > Chordata > Actinopteri > Cypriniformes > Catostomidae > Myxocyprinus > Myxocyprinus asiaticus. Next base: position 36,230,610 of record NC_059372.1, read on the forward strand.
ATGAGTACTGATGTCTCAGTACATCATCACTCTGACGCTTCACTGTGTGTATTACTCCACTTGTGTTCGTGCCATTCTAAACTAGAGTGTAAGAGCAGTGCATATGTGTTAAGAGCTATATGTGTCTCTTTGCATTTATTTTTGTGACAATACAGATTTTAGCCAGCAAGTGGCGGCAAAAGACCATTTTTGTGTGTAATATAAGCCAGTTAGGTAGTGTGATGTGAGTCAGTGTCAGTCAGTGTTTTCATTCATCAGCACTACATGATTGCTCGGATACGACTACACTACTAAAGCTAAGAAATAGCTTTAAACGGCTTTAAACTAACAACTTCAGCATTAAGGCTCATCACAGCTGAGAGACAAAACAGACTGATTAATTACACAAATTCAAGGCGCTTATCTCTTACCGGAGTTTCCACATTGGAGAAGACATACTGTTCAAAATGGCGGAGGAGATTGCGGTTTCAACAGTGAATGACTCTTGAGCACCGGCTACCATGAAATAGCGAGGAATACCCCCACTTGGATGGCTGTTTTTCCACAGAGAAATTAGGATGCATTTGACCAAAATGATATTATTTTCAGAAAGCTGACTAACACTCTACAGCATCTCTGCTTGAAAGTGGCAACAGGTGCTTGCACACGCTCCCTATCTCTCTCTCTCACACACACATCCTTGTTTCTTCAAAAATTTATTAGAAACAAACCAAGCCGTGATACTAGTTCTAAAGTGACATTTTTGAGAGGCTTGGATGCATCATTTGGTTTGAACTAGCAACGGCAGATTCTGATCCGTCGCTTAAGAAAGTAGTTTCATGCACAAATGCCTTTTTTATGACCGTACTCAGTTTTTCCTATTTTTTTATTTTATTTACTTGTTCATTAAATTGTTGTATATCAATTGTATATCAATATCACACTCGCAGTCATGCTATATGGCCCTAAATTAGCACTGCTGTGATTAACTATGGCACTTGGCCTGCGGCCGAATCACAGCAGTGCTGATTTAGGGCCATATCGCACTCTTGCTCGTGTGATATTGCTTAAGTATTACAATTCATAGTAATAAACAGCATTATTTATCTGCATATATTTTGACTAAAGCATTTTAATATATAAAAAATGCCACACAGAGACTTTTGAGAGCCTTATCGAGTGATGACAGAAACACAATAGTAGAATCAGAGTTACGAATCAAATAATTTAAATGGACAGTTTGAACAGTTTGAACTCTCACTGTGTTTTTGTTACTAAAGTTTAAATCAGATACGCTATTAAAACATTTCTATCTTAACACTCGCATACTAGCCAGTTGCAAAACCAGGAGTCTTTATGAAACTTAATGGCCAAATAAAACACACATGAAATTGAATTAATGTCACATAAATGTGCACAGTAATTTTTCCATTAAAAAAGCTGTATAAAATCATGACCACTCACATGAGATGAAGACTTCAGTCACATCGGTAACTTTGTATAGGGTGACCATACGTATTCTTTTTCCCGGACATGTCCTCTTTTTCGGACCTTAAAAAAGCATCCGGCCGGGATTTCTAAATTTGCGAAAATGTCCGGGATTTGGCTTTAGTTGCATTATGATGTGCATCTGGTATTGCTTTTACCCCTCTTTGTAAGTCCCACCTTCTCGCACACCAATTGGTCGATTTATAAGAGGCTTGCAGCAACTATTGGCCAAATTCCTGCCTGTCAATCTCTCCACGAACGTGCAAAGCGCTGTTGTGTTCGGCATCAAACAGTTGTTTGACAGTAGTAGCAAATGACAGCTGAGTGGAAACAATGCCCAAACGAAAGTGCAAATTTACAGAAGATTTGCACAAAAAATTCCCATGCTTTCGTCCAGGTCGAGATCCGTGGGAAGTAGAATGTATGACATGTGAAGCTGGCACTAATGTGTCAGTTGCTAATAAAGGTGCAAGTGATTTAGAAGCACATGAAGCATAAAGTGTCAGCAAAAGGTGAAAGTTCATCAGGTAAATTAACAGACTACTTTTTGCGACCAGGTAAAATTGTTATCACATTGCTTCATTTTCCATGGCCATTCAAAATAATAGTAATAGTAAATGAAGGTACACTCATGGCATCAAATAAGGTCACCCTACCTTGTAAAAGCTTTTTTATTCTACATGGAGAGGGTCCGCACATGTCATTGAACACTTTCACTTATGGATTAAATTAATCATGGCTGACTGTAAATTGTGCATTTTTACATTTGCATCTGTAACTGAAAACTATTGCATTTGAGCAATGCTACATCCAGGCCACTAGGTGTCAGTGTCTAATATGACATAAACAAAAACTTACTGTGTGCACCTTTAATTTTATATCACAAGAAAAATCATTGTGAATAAATTGTGAAAATTTGACTACAGTATATCGCTCAGCCCTTTTAGTATATATTATGATTGAGTGCACTGTTGTTAGGAATCCAACCTAAAAATTCCACTGAATCAAATTAATTAATTCAACAACTATTTAAGAAAAGTAAATTGCTTTTGTTTTGCTTTAATGTCTCATTGATCTAATTTCACTATTTGGATACAGATTTCAAAGACTAGTTTGTGTTGCGATTCAAGAGGTCAAAAAGATGACACCCTCTGAACCCAAGTGCTTGCAGATGTGAATGTTCCAGTGGGTAAGTCATAAAAAGAAGAACAGCTATTGAACCTTTGGCTTCCAGACCGAAATCCACTCTTTTAAACAAGTTTCCCAAGGCCTGTTTTGACCGGCCTTCTTTGTCCAGGGCAGCGGAAAAGCAAAGCCATCACAGATGACTTAATGAGGTGCACTTTATGGCTCAGGTTCACCTCTGCAAGATGGCTGATTTTATTTTTATTTTTTTTATTGTTGATTAAATTGAATTGTTTCATGGAACACAAAAGTATAATTTTCAGCCACTCTTTTCCATATAATGAAAATGGATTGTGACTAGTGTTTTTTGAGCTCCAAAATGGACTAAAAGCCCCATTAAAAGTGCCATAAATGTAGTCCATATGACTCATACGCTATTCCAAGTCTTCTAAAGTCATAAGATAACTTTGTGTGAGGATCAGGCCAAAATTGAAGCTGTTATTTGCTGAGAATATTCCCCTTTGCCACAGCTTTCAAATCTCTTTCACATTTCTGCACATTCAAACCTGGCACATCCCAATGGGTCACAAGACATGTGAGAATCAATGACGAATTCTGCAGATTACTTATATGGTATGCTTAACGTGCATTCTTGCATTATCATGGCAGGAACAAACATCAGTACATAAAGGGGCGAAAGAGTTATCTTTAAACGTCTGTGTCATTAAACTGGATGTGATGTTATTCTGGTAAGTTACTATAAATATATATTGACTTACACTTACTTGCTCACCAGTATTCTCTTCAAACTGTTGCTCCACCATGAGAATAGTTGGCTTTGAAAGAAAAAATCTCAGTAGAAGCGGACAGTTCACACTAATCTCACTATATTTCCCCTTTTGGCACACGGAGAATGCAACACATACTTGCGTTAGGAAATGAATTGCTCTCTGGCACATTTCAGAACATAACACGTGAAATCGAGCTTGCATTGCAAGATGCGTCTGCGTTTACGTACTTGCGTATAGAATTTGTTTTGGTCTTTACACTGAACTGACTGTCACAGAGGACTAACTCACAGGAGCTCTCAAAGTTCACCTCTTTATTTAGATGTCATCTCAAATAATTTTCATGACACAGCTGAACTGGAACATTCTAGTGAGCAGTTGGTGGTAAAATTTGGTCTCAGAGCTCCATTCTATGTCAAAGTTGGTTTGCATGTTTGTTTAGTATGTGTCCATACGTTACAAAGTCTACGGCTTGCACACAACACTTGTAATACAATCCTGTTAAATTTATGGTAAAAACTGGCAGCTGTAGGAAACTATTCTGACAATTGTCCATGCATTATATGATGAAATTGTGATACCTACAGTATATATTGTGAATATTGTCACGGCTGAAGGGCACTGTTAGGCAAAACAGCCATGACTATATTCACAATATGGCACAGTCTTGAGTGCCTTATTGTTTTTATAAAACGGTCACAACATAATAAAAATATTAAGGACAAAAATGTTCATTAAAATTTTATATTTTGTATATAAAATCATTAAATGCCATCCTTCTGCCAGAAAATATAGTCCCTGACAGTAAACAGAATGTTGCTAGGCAACAAGAATCAGCTATGAGTGCTGAGGAGTGATACAAATAAAAGTTCCACGAAGAGGTCAGAGCAGTGCTTTATTATGAATAAAACACGGCTGTTGACCAATCAGCATCCAGGACCAAAACTATGCGTTTTATAATTAGCTGTATATTTACATATTATGTATATACACTGGTGGCCAAAAGTTTGGAATAATGTACAGATTTTGCTCTTATGGAAAGAAATTGTTACCAAAGTGGAATTCAACTGATCACAATGTATAGTCTGGACATTAATAATGTGAAAAATTACTATTACAATTTGAAAAAAAAAAAAAAAAAGATTAGAACTTCTTAAACTACTTCAAAGAGTTCTCATCAAAAAATACTCCACATGCAGCAATGACAGCTTTGCAGATCCTTGGCATTCTAGCTGTCAGTTTGACCAGATACTCAGGTGACATTTCACCCCACTCTTCCTATAGCACTTGCCATAGATGTGGCTGTCTTTTTGGGCATTTCTCACGCACCTTACAGTCTAGCTGATCCCACAAAAGCTCAATGGGTTTAAGATCCATAACACTTTTTTCCAGTTATCTGTTGTCCAATGTCTTTGCCCACTCTAACCTTTTCATTTCTTTCTTTCTTTTTTTTTTTTTCTGTTTCAAAAGTGGCTTTTTCTTTGCAATTCTTCCCATAAGGCCTGCACCCCTGAGTCTTCTCTTTACTGTTGTACATGAAACTGGTGTTGAGCGGGTAGAATTCAATGAAGCTGTCAGCTGAGGACATGTGAGGCGTCTATTTCTCAAACTAGAGACTCTGATGTACTTATCCTCTTGTTTAGTTGTACATCTGGTCTTCCACATCTCTTTCTGTCCTTGTTAGAGCCAGTTGTCCTTTGTCTTTGAAGACTGTAGTGTACACCTTTGTATGAAATCTTCAGTTTTTTGGCAATTTCAAGCATTGTATAGCCTTCATTCCTCAAAACAATGATTGACTGACGAGTTTCGAGAGAGAGCTGTTTCTTTTTTGCCATTTTTGACCTAATATTGATGCCAGCCAATTGCATACTGTGGCAAATCAAAAACAAACGCAAAGACAATGTTGAGCTTCATTTAACGAACCAAATAGCTTTTAACTGTGTTTGATATGATGGCAAGTGATTTTCTGGTACCAAATTAGCAATTTAGCATGATTGCTCAAGGATAAGGTGTTGGAGTGATGGCTGCTGGAAATGGGGCCTGTCTAGATTTGATCAAAATTGACTTTTTTCAAATAGTGATGGTGCTGTTTTTTACATCAGTAATGTCCTGACTATCCTTTGTGATCAGTTGAATGCCACTTTGGTGAATTAAAGTACCAATTTCCTTTCCGAAATAACAAAATCTGTACATTATTCCAAACTTTTGGCCACCTGTGTGTGTGTTTGTGTGTGTGTGTATATATATATATATATATATATATATATATATATATATATATATATATATATAGCCAGGGTTGGGGAGTAACGGAATACATGCAAGGGGATTACGTATTTAAAATACAAAATGTAAGTAACTGCATTCCAATACAGTTACATTTAAAAAGTATTTTGATTACTGAAGAGATTACTTTGCATTTTATTGTCATTTATTTAATTTAATATTTAGTCCTTTCAGATGGAAAACATTTATACATATAAATGATGCTATCCAAAGTGCATTTGAACAGCGGTGAAACACTTTCTTATGATGTGTTACATTCATACGAGCAGACAGAGAAGTACGTTTGAAGTAAGTTTGGAGCAGAAGAAATAGAAATAAACCTTGTGTAAATTGTCAGCTTTATGCTAAGCTAAAATGTTATTTCTACCCATTTTACATGCACATGTTACCAGGTACGATCATATTTTTTTATCAAGAAAATTCATGTTGGACCATAATTTATTTTTTTCTAGTAAGACCTTTGATATTAGGGCAAAAGTCGTATTCTTGATAATAATTTTTGTATTGTTTTCCTGTAAAAATATCTAAAATATCTTATAGTCAAAACAAGTGAAAAAATCTACCAGTGCTGAAGAAGTAATCCAAAGTATTTAGAATACGTTACTGACCTTGAGTAATCTAACAGAATACGTTACAAATTACATTTTACAGCATGTATTCTGTAATCTGTAGTGGAATACATTTCAAAAGTAACCCTCCCAACCCTGTATATAGCTCTGGAAAAAATGAAGAGACCACTGCAAAATTATCAGTTTCTCTGTACTTACTATTAAAGGTAAGTGTTTGAGTAAAATAAACATTTTTGTTTTATTCTATAAAATACTGACAACATTTCTCCCAAATTCTAAGTAAAAATATTGTCATTTAGAGCATTTACTTGCAGAAAACGACAACTGGTCAAAATAACAAAAAAAAGATGCCGTGTTTTCAGACCTCGAATAATGCAAAGAAAACAAGTTCATATTCATTGTTAAACAACACAATACTAATGTTTTAACTTGGAAAGAGTTCATAAATCAATATTTGGTGGAATAACCCTGATTTTCAATCACAGCTTTCATGTGTGTTGGCATGCTCTCTACCAGACTTTTACATTGCTTTTGGGTGACTTTATGCCACTCCTGGCACAACAATTCAAGCAGATCAGCTTTGTTTGATGGCTTGTGGCCATCCATCTTACTCTTAATCACATTCCAGAGGTTTTCAGTGGGGTTCAGGTCTGGAGATTGGGCTGGCCATGACAGGGTCTTGATCCAGTAGTCCTCCATCTACACCTTGATTGACCTGGCTGTGTGGCATGGAGCATTGTCCTGCTGGAAAAACCAATCCTCAGAGTTGGGGAACATTGTCAGAGCAGAAGGAAGCAAGCTTTCTTCCAGGATAACCTTGTACGTTGCTTGATTCATGCGTCCTTCACAAAGACGAATCTGCTCGATTCCAGCCTTGCTGAAGCACCACCAGATCATCACCGATCCTCCTTCTAACCATTAGATGACCAGGTGGAGGATTGGTGATGATCTGGTGGTGTTTCAGCAAGGCTGGAATCAGGCAGATTCGTCTTTGTGAAGGACGCATGAATCAAGCCAAGTTAGTAAATCCAGAGAAACTGGTAATTTTGCAGTGGTCTCTTTTTCCAGAGCTGTGTGTGTGTATATATATATATATATATATATATATATACACTATATTGACAAAAGTATTCGCTCATCTGCCGCATATGAATTTAAGTGACATCCCATTCTTAATCCGTAGGGTTTAATATGACGTCGGCACACCCTTTGCAGCTATAACAGCTTCAACTCTTCTGGGAAGGCTTTCCACAAGGTTTAGGAGTGTGTTTATGGGAATTTTTGACCATTCTTCCAGAAGCGCATTTGTGAGGTCAGACACTGATGTTGGACGAGAAGGCCTGGCTCGCAGTCTTCGCTCTAATTCATCCCAAAGGTGCTCTATCGGGTTGAGGTCAGGACTCTGTGCAGGCCAGTCAAGTTCTTCCACACCAAACTCGCTCATCCATGTCTTTATAGACCTTGCTTTGTGCACTGGTGCACAGTCATGTTGGAACAGGAAGGGACCATCCCCAAACTGTTCCCACAAAGTTGGGAGCATGGAATTGTCCAAAATCTCTTGGTATGCTGAAGCATTCAGAGTTCCTTTCATTGGAACTAAGGGGCCAAGCCCAGCTCCTGAAAAACAACCCCACACCATAATCCCCCCTCCACCAAACTTCACAGTTGGCACAATGAAGTCAGACAAGTACCGTTCTCCTGGCAACCGCCAAACCCAGACTCGTCCATCAGATTGCCAGATGGAGATGATTCACTCCAGAGAACGCGTCTCCACTGCTCTAGAGTCCAGTGGCGGTGTGCTTTACACCACTGCATCTGAAGCTTTGCATTTCACTTGGTGATGTATGGCTTGGACGCAGCTGCTCGGCCATGGAAACCCATTCCATGAAGCTCTCTACGCACTGTTCTTGAGCTAATCTGAAGGCCACATGAACTTTGGAGGTCTGTAGCGATTGACTCTGCAGAAAGTTGGCGACCTCTGCGCACTATGCGTCTCAGCATCCGCTGACCCCGCTCTGTCATTTTACGTGGCCTACCACTTCATGGCTGAGTTGCTGTCATTCCCAATCGCTTCCACTTTGTTATAATACCACTGACAGTTGACTGTTGAATATTTAGTAGCGAGGAAATTTCACGACTGGACTTGTTGCACAGGTGGCATCCTATCACAGTACCACGCTGGAATTCACTGAGCTCCTGAAAGCGGCCCATTCTTTCACAAATGTTTGTAGAAGCAGTCTGCATGCCTAGGTGCTTCATTTTATACACCTGTGGCCATGGAAGTGATTGGAACACCTGAATTCAATTATTTGGATGGGTGAGCGAATACCTTTGGCAATATAGTGTATATATATATATATATATATATATAGATGGTAAAATATAGGTGGTAAAATAGAGGTGCACATGATGTTTTCAAGGTTTTAAAAAAAGTTTTCAAATTTTTATCAAAAGACCTTCCATGAACCATGACTAATAAGAATGTATAGGCACAGCATTACCCACACAAAGGGTGTCATGACACTAAAATATTAATATTTTTTATAATAATACTGGAATTAACTATCAACATAACATTTACTGTATGTTACTGTAGAAGTATATGTATTGTCTTATTTTCACTGTAAATTATAGGGTAATTTATACATTTTACTTAAAAAAAACATACTTTTTACAGTATTTATTTATTTATTTATTATTGTGAACTAAAGCACTTAGCTCTTAACCAGTGAGAAGTAGTAAAGGAATAGCACATATAACATAAAAATATGTTCAAGAACTGTGAGGCTTGTGAAGACAGAAAGAAAGTGTTTTAGTGAATGGGAGAGAGAGAGAGAGAGATTGTAAGAGTGTGACAGATCAAGTGAAAACAGTTTTTCTTCTCTTAGTTTTTCTTCTGTGTGGAGCAGTTATTGTAAGTAGACAGAACTATATGGGAGGGGTTTCAGCTGTCCGTAAAGTTAACAAAGCAGAGTTCTCTCCTTTTTTAGATCTCATTGAGTGTGCATGTGAGTTTGCATGAATAAGTGAGTGTCAAAGAGAGAAAGGCAGTTGTTGGAGACCACGAATGTTGTTTATGTGTTTGTGAGTGAGAGAGAGAGACGGAAATAGTGACAGAGGGAGTGGAGATAGTGAAGGAGTTGTGTTTTTTTCTAATGACCACTGTGTTGTGCAGAGAAAAGGAAACACAGATCGGCTGTCAGCACACACAGCAGAGGGAAAGGCTACAAAATTCTCTGGAAGCACACACACACACACACACACACACACACACACACACACACTCATTTGCACCTGTTGAGCTCAATCCACTTCAGATCCAGCAGTCATGGTCATCTCCAATGCTGTGTGAGAGTGTGTCTGAGATTTTCACTTCTTCTAAGGAGAGAGATGTCATCACTGTATTCACGCAACAAGGATCTGTCCTCTCGTTCCAGAAAGTCTCTGTCGGACTCGCCACCCTCGTCCCCGTCCCCCAGCACCAAAACCTTCAGAGTAAGAGCCAGCTGTGTTTGCTTAGTATTTTAGCTGAGATGTGGCAGTATTGTGTTTGACTTGATGTACAATTGTCATTTGTCATTGGAGTTACAGTACAAATGGGGATACAGATATTCATGTGTTAACATAGATAACAATATATTACAAAATAATTTAAGTTTTTTTTTTTTTTTTTTTTTTTATAACAGTATAAGACCACACTGAAATTTAAACCTGGAATTATTATTATTATTATTATTATTATTAGTAGTAGTAGTAGTAGTAGTAGTATTAATGTATTAACACACACATACACATATATATTGCTAAATTAGAATGATGCAAAAATAGAAGCATTTTCCTTAGTGGTTTCGGACTTTTGGACCACAATGTATTACATAATTGGATTATGCTTAACCTTAGACAGCAGGCAAAGCAAGTTTGATGGGCAAATCAATATATCAGCACAGCTTTAGAAACTACACTTAACATGTAGGCAAGTAAATCTGTCTAATATTTAGTCATGTTTTGAAGGCTTTATGAACCCCTTTTTTGGTGCTTATATCAAAACAGAGCATCGTTGTGATGTTATATAATTGTGTTGTTATGCTGTCATTGACATTCTCTGATGCCATCCCTCATTTGTGAACAGAGAAAGTGAGAGTGTACACAGTGATTCAGTATGTGTGCATAACTGCAGCAGTTATGGTTCCTGAAGTTTTACGATTTCTCCGGCCATGTCCCCTAGTGCTTTGCTAATAATTATTGCTGGGCAGAAAAAAAATTGCTGTGTTGTCAGAAAAAAAACAAAATAATTTTTTGGAAATGTTTTGGGTAATTGACAAATAATATTGACATTTTTAGGAAGACTTTAAGTTGGCTGATGAAAGTGTAAGCAAAACTTACCACCACAATGTTTGGGTGTTGGTTGCTAAGGTGCTCTGTGTGGTTTTTATTGTTGATATATTGGTCTGGGTGGTTGCTAGGACATTGCTAGGTGGTTGTTCTGGTGTTTTGGGTGGTTAATGAGTGGTTGATTACTGGCCCAAATCTAAAGAGCCCACACTCAAATCTATAGGGGTTTTTACACTTGGTCACTTCATGCATTTTTATTGATTGGACAGATTCGAGACAGATATAAATCCAATCAAACACCTCCAGAGGTGGATTGAGATGCATTTCAGGTGAAACTTGGTCAAGTGTAAATGCATCTGTCTGTTCAAGTCAGTATGTAAACAGCAGTATGTCGGCATCAGGAAAATATGAAACATTACAGCTGCTACCACATATTTTCATAGGGCTCGCTTCAAGCAATAAATAATAACAAATTAAGAAACAGATGCACATTGTAGGAGAGACTGAATTTTTTCCTCATTTATTTGATGCAGATCACTGACAAAACTGAAACGAAACACTGACAAAGATTGCATCTGACGTGCATGATGCATCTTACCTATGACAAGCCCAGAGGGGAAAAATACACAATACGCACACACAGACACATGCACACTTGGCAAAGTTACTTGGAATCAAATATTAAATCACATCTTTATCATGGAAGCAAACTCTTTTTTAATTTGCAGATAGCGTGAAAATTGAAGATCGAATTTCTATCCGGCTGCCGGAGACACATTGATGTGGCCAAGTGTAAATGGCATGTGCTTATTTAATCCGTAACAATCCAAACAGTAGAAATGCATGAAGTGACCAGATGTAAATACTCCCTATGATATTCTTGTCCCATATGGCTCAGGTCCCTTCTTCAATCTAAGTCTATGGGATTTCTTGGCCATTTTAACAACCGTCAGTCAAAAATCGTAACACAATTAGTAAAGAAATAGCACACCTCTCCTCAACAAGTCGCACACCCTGAGGTATTATTCATATCCCTAACGATGCAGACTGAGTTACATACCTGAAATTTAATACTTAGGGTTAGGGGTTTCTTCAAATCCCTAACCCCAAGGGATTTACAAGCAGCACTAAATAAGAAATGTATATGGTAAAGTGTAGATCTTAGGTGCTATCAACATACTTTCATCATTTTAATTTACCTTTTTGCAGTTCACTTAAATAGTTCTGTGGTGCGACAAATGAAATTTCAAAAGTACAAATTTTCCTTATAGTCTTTAAATTTATGAGTGGTCATAAATGTCACGTTCTGTCTCCCTCATGTTTTCCATGGACTCTTATTTTGAAGTTTCCCCCTGGACTCCATTTCCCACGGTGCACTGCCCTTATCACATCCATCTGTTCCACATCATCCTCACCTGTCTTGTATTCCCTCATTAGTTCCTTTTGTATATATACCCTTCAGTTTTGTTCATTCATTGTTAGTTCTTGTCAGTGTAAAGCTTGTGTTAGTTGTTGATTTTCTTTATGGCACGCCACTTTGTCTTATATCTTCATCTTCGTCATTAAAGCCTGCATATAGATACATTGCCTCTCTCGCCTCTCCTTCATCATCCTCTCCAACACAACGTGTGACAATAAAAGACTCTGTAACAATATCCCTATTGTATTCATACTGATTTTCTGCCCGAAAAGCTTATGGGCAGCAAAAACTGTAAGTCCTAGAGACACCAAACTTGGCAGGATGGTCCCAAAAAGGGCTATGTGTAGCAATTATAAAATAATTAGAAAATTTGTTTTAGATTAAGTATAGCATGTCACTAAAGAACAATACTTCCATTTATTGACCAATTCTAAATGTATTTTTAAATGCATTTTTATAGTAGTTCTATTAAATGTTTTGAGCTAGTTTGAATCATATAATGTGTTTGTTTGTGAACAGGGTTTGTCTTGTTTTATTTGCAGTTAATAGATTGTTTTTCAAATCTCTCCTGAGCAGAGATTACATATCAGCCAACACTGCACCCAGCTAATCCAATATTTCTCCTTATTAGATTTAAACACCACGCCTGGATAAAAATAACCTTTTTAGGCTAAATCTCTTGTGTGAATTAAAGCTCTGTAATGTTCTTTGAGAATTCCACTCCATTTTCATGCAGGAAAACCTTTTAGTTTTTTGTTTTGTCTTTTGATGAAATGACAGGGCAATCTGTGCATGATGGGGAAAATGCTAAGACATGCATCATATCTCACACCGTTTGTGTTATGGACATGAGTGATACCAAGGGCATAAAGTTGGTAGGGACATATAGCAAGTATCATATTCAAAATGTTGGTATTAAGAAAATGTGAGAAAGTCAGTCTGGTAATATTGGCAAAATAACATTATTACCTCATATTACAAGTATCATTTCTTACAGTATTTATCTGCCCCTCCATATTAAATGTTAGCCTTTTGTTTTAAGAATTTCTAAAGAATAAACAAATTAAGAACTGACCACTGCATGTTTAGGAGGAAAAAATGTGATATGCGATAAAAACTTGGATAAAATGCAGCGATATGTGATGCGATAAACCCAGGGTTAATGGGTCAAAATCAAATGCTATCTTTTTCAAGAATAAAATAATATCCAATGGACATAAAGTGGCATACTGTAAAATGTTTTATCCAGCTTAAAAAAAAAAAAGTTAAAAAAAAAAAAAAAAAAAAAGGCAACATTAAAAATGTACATGTGCAAAATGACATCACAAGATTATGGGGAGAATGAAACATTGGAACTAGGGCTGCAACTAAAGATTATTTTGATAATCGTTTAATCTAACGATTATTTGAAAGATTATTCGACTATTCTGCGATTATTGCAATGATTAATCATTAGATCTTAACCGATTATTCAGCTTGTGCCCGACTTAAAAGTTTGTATTAAACGTGCTTACTAACAATAAAGAGGACAAAATCATCTTTTAAAAATACCTCTAAATGACATTCACTGAATTAAAGAAAAAAAAAAAACGTTTTAAGTTTAATTCAGTAAAGAAATTCACTGCAAAATATCCCATTGTTATCAAGTATTTTTGTCTTGTTTTCCATTTAAAATTCTCTAAAAATCCTTAAAACAAGATACATTTACTTGAGAAGCAACATATAAGATATTTAGACTTGCTTTAAGATGAATGCATCTTAAATATAAGTGTATTTTGTATATAAGTGTATTTTTTCACTTGGTTATACTTCTGCGAAATATACCTATATTCAAGATCTATTCTCTAAAAGCAAGTCTAAATATCTTATATGCTGCTTCTCAGATGAATGAATCTTTTTTTTAAAGGATTTTTAGATATTTAAAAAAAATTTTTTTTATATTAAACATTCTCAGATAATAATTTTTTTCTTCTGCAGTATAGCTGCTAAAGAAAATGTACGTTATTTTAAAGTAGTTTTAGATATTTATATTGGAAAACAAGCCAAAACAAAAACGTATTTTGTTGCAGTGTAAAATGGGGTGAAGACTACCCTCTCTCATCTTTCTGTTCAATTCAATCTGTCTTTAACTCACAAAAAAACAAACTCTCTTATTAATAAAGCTGCGTATTGCCAATTTTCTTCATGATAGGAAATGCACAGTAACATATATTATGATTCAATAAGTCGTGAGCCATCATGTTATAATCTAGTTGCAGCAAGCGCACGTCGTCCCCGTGACAGAGTGTGCATCAACCGGGTGCAGTTTCAATCTCTTCCCCTTAGATCGGGACATTCGCGCAACTCATTGAAGAGGCGCTGACAACACAGAAAAATGCCAGTTTCAGAGTTTGTAGTTATTTACATGATCTGCTTCCATATTATTTGAACTTTAATAAAGCTATAACGCATTATAAATATAACAGCATTTAAGATGTAACGCCGGGGTGTTTCCTTTAAAGAGCTACGGTTCCGGTTATTCCAAACGATAGTGCTTCTGTATTTACTTATTTAGTATTTTTGCATAATTTGCAATCTACATCACCTTAAAGATTTTGGAGTGCGTCTCTGAGCTGTGTAATTCTTTCTCTCCTAAGTCAGGCGCGAACTGCAGTGCTGCTCTCACACGTCATCATTAGAGTTTAATGTGATCTCATGTTTCGTTAAATGACATTAAATGACTATTCGACAATGGAAAATCTTGTCGGAATTTTTTTTTTCTTCTGATGTTGTCGATAACGTTGACTAATCGTTTCAACCCTAATTGGAACATTGACATTTTTCCTCACTTTCTGTATTCCAACTCCCCTCACTCCCACATAATCTTTTCTCATATTTCTTATTTATATGTTTAAAAAATGTTATCTGAAAAAGTAGGCCTCCTGAACAAAGTAGGTTTAGGCTTAGCCTAATATTAAATAATTAATTTTAGTAATTAAAATTAATTACTTTTTTTTTTTTTTTTAATTTTATTTTTTATCACAAATGCCTTTTTTATTGACAAAACATTATATTCTAATCCTGATGCTCTTTTCCAATGTGCAAAATAAAACATTTACTGGGAGTTATACCAGCATCTTAAAATCCTGCACCTCTGACACAATCGTTCAGTTTTTAAGGCGTCTTCCTGAAGAGGGTGCTTGCCGGCCAAAAAAGCAGAATTGTTCATTGGGCTGCATTCAAAACTTATGCCATTTTTTTACTTTTTGACAGGAAATATTTTGTACACGAAAAGTATGCTTTTTTAAATCTACTAATTTCAAGGATTGAACATAAAATACCAATGTAAATCCATCCGCATTAATCTCCAGTAATGTTATAAACGACTGTGATTGATGCATCCTGAACAGCGCTGAGAAAAGTAACCGCTGCCACCTGACAACACCGTTTATATGCACCACTTTAGAAGAGGCAGGACAATCATTTACACATTAATAATTATACTAAGGACATTTAATAGAAAATAAAAACATAGTATAAAGTGAAAGTATTTTCTGTGTGGTAAAATTGTCGAAAAGTTGGTTGGGACATTTCTGATTTTCTGAAAGTTGATCGGGACATGTCTCTATCATCCCTACTTAAAATTATGCCTCTGAATGATACATTAAATCGAGTAGCTTATTGAGTTGAGGTGTACAAGTCCTTTGCAAGTGACTGTTTTTTGTAGGGCTGTCAATCGATACAATTTTACAGTGTCATTATTACAGTGTAATTACGCATATAAGTACTTAGTTCTATTAATTAACAACATGTATTTACTATAGGTTTATGGTAAGGGTTAGTTGCTTGTAATTATGCATCATTTACTGTTATAACTATTAACCTTATGCGCCAGAGAAACTAGCGCGCTGCCATCTTGACATTTTTTGTCTTTGATCTTCTGTTCTAGCGGTTCTATATAGTAAATTATGAGAATTTTCATTTTTGGGTGTTGATGTCAAAGTGTAATTTGCTAATGAAGTGTATTTACAGGTTATAGAGTAGTCAAAAGTTATCATGAGTATTTTAAAGTGTTGAGGGGATGTCATAACAACTGGAAGCAGAGCGGGAAGATTTTAAAACAAGAGTACTTCAATCATAAATACACAAGATCCTACCTTCACGCTGTGTACTGAAATGCTTCTGTGCTCATGAAACTCCAAGAGACAACATAAAGTCATTAAAAATACCTTAGCAACCACCCATAACATGTAATCAACCACAGAGCAACTTGCTAAAAATCACTTAGAACACTATTATAACCATAGAGTAAGACCTTGGCAATCACCCACAACATCCTAGCCTTGTGGCGGTAAGTTTTTTTACAGAAAAGCAAGGCATGTTTTCTTCTAGTTTTTACTTTAACTGCAATTATTAGTTAAACATAAGTAAATGAAAGTGTCTGAACTTTTCCACATGGCTTGTCAACCTCAGGTTCTAGAGATGCTACCATGATACATTTCACCACACTCCAATTTTTATTCTCACCAGACCAATCCAGGATGTACACTACTCTTGCATAATAGATTGATCGTCAGATAGCAATTGTTGAAACAGCAAATAATTTTGGCTGCTGTATTGTGGCAGTTTTGTACACTTCTAAACACAATAAACAATCTTGAATTCCGTGACCAAACGAGCCCAATAAAGGCAGTGTTGACTTGTGGCGACTGTGTTTACACCAGCGAAAAGACCCCGATAAAATCGGCAGGTGCTGTGGCTTTGCTGTTATTAGGAGGGCATTGCACTGAACAAAAGGTGAAATAAATTCCCTTTAATAGTATCCAATGCATTGCCAAACCTTGAATTGTTTGCAACAGTCCAGTTTTGGCTTAAATATACACGCTGTACACTTTATGACATCACTAACTCCATATCCCCGTCTGCAGACTTTTACAGAGGTTTAATCTTTAGTGATCGTAACGGCGGGTTAGCAACATAATAAGACAAGATTAGCTGAAGAAAAGGGTCACAACGTTTTATGTTTCCTCTAATCATAACATGTCTTTTTTTTCCCATCAATAAAATTGCACATGTGGGCTTGAAGTTTCCATGACGAGGGGTGGCCTGTGCGCGTGAGGTCTCCTTGGGAGCGAAAGTGAAGGAAATAAAGACATAAACACATGTTTTGTTTTTAGTAGTCTACTATTCCTTGTTTATGAAGGACATTTTACCCCAGACAACAGAATACAGCATAATAGACACACAAACACATCTGAATGCTTGTGTGAGAGTTTTTACCTTAAATGTTGAGCACTGAAAAAGAAACAAGCCCTTATACCCTACTGAAAATAGCTTAAACCAACCTAAGATGGTTTGCTGGCTTAAGCTGGTCTCCCAGCATGGCCAAGCTGGTGCTCACCTGGTCAGCCAGTTGTATTTTCAGCCTAAAAAGTGTCCCAAACCCTTCAAAAACCAGCCAACAGACCAACAAACCAGTTTTGGCTGGTTTAAGCATTTTTTTGTTTGTTGTTTTTTTTTTTTTTTTTTTTTTCCAGCAGGGTACAGCCATCTGATAAACAAAACAAGCATTCAGTTTAAAAACAAATGACTTCATTTGTTATTTGTGAATGTGTCTGTGTCTTATCACATGAAAAGAGGCCAGACCAGGGAAGCTAAAGGGAGAGCAGAAGAAAGAGATAAAAAGAGAGACAGATCTGCAAAGCAGAACTGTCTTGTTTCAGAGTTGTTGTAATACTATGTTTGAGTATGGGGATGCTCACATTTTCCATTTTGCAAGCTGCCAGACGGTCTAGCTGGCTCTCAAAAGGGGGGATGAAGGGGTGAGGAGGAAAGAAGGAAAAGATTAAAGGGGTTGCATATAAATACTTCAGTATGAGCCAGATCCTTTAAATGTTACAATTTGTGGAGTTATGAGATTAGGGTGAAGCCCACAGCTGCATGAAGCAATCTCAGACTGTAACTTCATAGTATAGGTCTATATGAATTATAGAGCTCATATGCGCTCAACGCATGAAGAATTTAGCAACCCTGTGGTGTGCATGTTGCGACCAAAACACGGTTCCACATGACTCCTCTCCTTGCCTTTGATGTGGAGCACAAGGTACAGTTGTCCTGGTGCACTAATCCAGCTTACTCCAATCAAATCCTCATTCAACCATTGTGAGAGAATTGACTAAATTGTTCCCAGATCTTTGTTAAAAGGATGAGCTCGGCCAGCAATGCTAATCAGGGTGTGAATTACTGGGGGGTTAGATGAGGTCTGATTCTAGGTAAAGGAACTGTTTACCCAAAAATGAACATTCTGTCATCATTTATTAACCCTAATGTCAATCTATGACTTTCTTTCTACCGTAGAAGCACACTGATCTCACAGTGAAATTGGAAACAGTAAGTTGAGTTTTCTTTAGCTAAAATCGCTCTGTGCTTACCAAAATTCAAAGTTGTATTGTTGGGTGTTTGGGTACGTGTTAGCTCGAGCTTGAAATGTCCACGGAGGGGCGCCAAAAGAGCGTTGTAAAGCAAGTTGTATCAGCCTGTACTGGCTGTAATAAAGTGAAGAAGAATGCATATTTTATAAATTGTACCCCCAAACCTAAACCTAACCATCAGTGGAGTATAAATGTAATTTTAGGGGGGAAAATGCAACACATTTCATGTCGTGCCACAGGAGAAGGTAAACAAACTTGAGCTGATGCAAAATGTAGAAAACAACATGCCGACTTCCATGTGATCATGATCTTCACAAAAGAAGAGAATTATGAAGCTGATCACTCTTTTCCATGCAATTTTGATGAATAGGGACAAATGCTTTCAAGCTTTACAAAGGACGTAAAAGCAACACAAAAGTGTTCCATAGGACTCATGCACTACATTCTAAGCCTACTGAAGCCATTCAGTAGTTTTGTGTGAGAAACAAACTGAAATTTAAGTCATTATAACCCTGTCTAATGCGAGTGGCACGACATGTTACGTCAAAAGCAAATCGCTTCAATGATGCTGTCTACACTGGATGTGACCATTGCATTGTATCGCGCCTATATTTATGGACACATTATTCTATTTTATGTTTTCTTTCTACGTGTCGAGTGTAGACAGTCTCAAGCCGTTGCGGCAAAATGTGACATGACATCGATCACGTCCGGTGTAGAAATGGGTGGTGGGGTGTGCTAAAAAATTCATATACTAACAGTTTTATTTCTACATAGTCCATAAGGAATATTCCAAAATAATTTTTAAACAATATTTTTGTAAACACTAAAGTTTTTTAGCAAAGTGGCAAAATTGAGAGCACACTGAGGTGTCTAAGGCAATTTGGTAGGCATAAGATAGATCTTTAAAAAAGAAAGACATTGTATAATTTGCACCATGACACAGTGCGAGTATGATCACAATGAAACGAAGGGTTAGTGTTTATCCAGAGCTCACTTCTGCATGCTTGTATTTCTGTTAAAGGGGCCATCCCCATTAATCTGATTTAGTGTTATTTTTACTCTCAGAATGGAATGTCCGCACCAATATCAGCACTGCCTTACATGGTTTACTGTGGTGAAAGGGTGCACTCTGTTTCTCTCTCTCTCTCTCTCTCTCTTTGGAAACACTGAACGAGCTTGGGGCCAGCAGGTGCCCGTGGGCAGTTAATTCCCTTAGGGCTTTGAAACGTTTAAACAGGAACAGTGCAATGCTTTGACCAAAGCCTAAAGGTGATTTACCCATCCAGGACATGTTCCTAGATCAACATCCTTTTTGGTCCTGGAACAACATTCCTATTAACCAATAAGATTAGGGTTAGGTTCATTATGTGGGTCCTTGTCAACAGAGTTGGACCAGCACTGACAGCAGTGTGGATCAGGATCAGGGTTGGGAATTTGGGCTAGGAAAATGGATAGGGATTAGGATTTAAAGTCGGCATGAAACGTAAATTGCGACTAACTTTACTTCTGTATTGTGATGTATTTCCGAGTGAAATGGCTCGAACAAGAAAAAATGTAGGGTGGGGACTTGATTTTATCCATCAGTGCATACCGAGAATGGAGGCAGGTCTGTTTGTGAGTTTTCAGTCGACACACAGACACAAATACACCCCTTTCGAACCGTGCTACTTGAGCCAGAGCAGGTTACCAGGGAAACTGAGCAGCGATCTCCACACACCGATTATCAAACTGACAACAAAAACACCGTGCTCTTTGCTTACAAAAAATGAGCGAGTGAAAGATCACAATATTTCAAGTTTAAATCACAATACACTAAATATAAAGGTAAAAGAACACTTACTCGTCCTGTACATCCCAAGATATCTGCATTTAAAAATAAAAAAAAACTACAGAGGCATCCAAGTTGCTTTGTATTCAGTACAATCACCTCAGCAATTTAGGCGTGAAATCGTGAACACAACTGCGAATTCGCCATAATTCCTCATTCTTCGAAATTTACATTTAATCCAGGAGGCCCATAACCAAAGTAGTTTGGGGTAGGGAACAGGATTTTGAGAGGGAAAGAGCCGAAAATACACCTTAATCTCTGCATTAGTTGCTTTGACACCAGGTTTGTTTACGTGAGTCTTGAAGGGGTGGGATAAAAACTGACTTGCAAACCGAACCCTTGTAAACATCAGCAGAGAAGAGTCAGTCATGTCACCGGAAGAGCAAGTTATGACATTTTGATTAAAGATAAAAAAAAAATAAAAAATATATAAAGTGGCAACTGACCGTGGCATTGAGTGGTGCACTGACGTGTGGAAGCCCCTTAAGGCTCAGGGCTAGGATTAGTGGTTTGAACAGTGCTCTTATAAATTTACAGTATCATGTTGGGGCTATGACAGCTTAAAGAAATGCTGTTCCTGGATCAACAAAGGATGTTGATCCAAGAACTTATCCTACTTGGGTAAATCATGTTGTGAATGAAGATACATCAAGTTCCCTTGTCTATTGGGAATTAACTCTGACTTCACTGACCACAAGAACACAACAAGACCACTAGAAGACATATCTACTAAATACATGCAGACTTCAGCCACCACACTTGGTGTGACCACACAAGACTAAACAATACCACCAGAAAGCAATATGAATGCTTCAAACACATTTGTTGTGTTTTATTCTGGCTACATGTAAACACTATCATGACCCTGCTGGAAAAATAAAACATCTTAAACCAGTCTAAGCTGGTTTGCTGGTCTTTACTTGTCTCAATATTGTTGTCGGGTTGTATAAGACCAACTGGCTGAACAGATAAATCAGATGAGCACCAGCTTTATATTTAATCATTTTGGCCTGGCTGGGAGATCAGCTAGACCAGCTTAAACCAGCTAAGCAGGAAATAAATCTTGCTCACTAAAATGTATTGTTCTATCAGAAAATGCAAGCCAACTTCTAATATCACTGATATTGTAACAGTTATTGTAAGTTAGCGCTGCAGGTCAAGCCCTGTTTCTCTCAGACGTTAAACTTGTGTACCGTAGTCAGAGTGTAGGATTCTGGGAGTGTGCTGTATAACCTCATAAGGAGAAAAGTCTCTGAAAGTACTGCGTAAACATTCACATCGGCCCGTCTTAGCAGTGGCCAAAGGCCACACTCCCATCCCTTCTGTTTACTACAGCAAAAACGCACCACGGCACCATGCCAGGAAATAGCATAACAGACAGACTTTTACTGTCACTTAAGGTTATATATGTGATGGCACAGATCTTGCTTGATTAGTTTTGTCAGTACAAGCACTTATTTTTCCCAGCCAAAGTTTGTCCGACTGTAATGACCAAATTCTCCATGTCCTTTTTTGGCGTTGTTCTTCGGTCCCCCTCAGATAGTAGAGACAGTGGACTGTTATTCCTCTCTGATGCATAATCAAGTGTGCTGCAATGTGTCCAAACAGGATGTGCTCTCTTTAGCAGAGGTACAGAGGGATTCCATCTCTGCCTGCCTCTCTCTTTCTCTCTGAACTGAACAGCCTTAAAGGAATGTTCCGGGTTCAATATAACTTAAGCTAAATCGACAGCATTTGTGTCACAATGTTGATTACCACAAAAATTTATTTTGACTCGTTCCTCCTTTAATAAAAGCAAAAATCGAGGTTACAGTGAGGCCCTCACAATAGAAGTAAATGGGGACAATAAAAGTGAATGTGGCCAATTTTTGGAGGATTTAAACAGAAATGTGAAGCTTATTATTTTATTAATGCACTTGCATTAATTCTTCTGTTAATACTTGTGTATTATTTGAGCTGTAAAGTTGTATGAATGATCATATTTTCAGTCGTTTTAGGGTTTGTGACATTACATCGTCATGGTAACAAAGTTGTAAAATTGGCTATAACTTTACACAGAAAAGGTTTATAAGTGATTTTATCACACTAAAATCATGTTTATACACATACCATTTATGTCTTGTGGTTATACTTTTGAAAAAGTGAGTATTTTAATGTTAACAAATTGGCCTCCATTCACTTCCATTGTAAGTCCCTAATTTGCTAATTTGATAATGCTTTCAGCTACCAATAAGAGTGTACTTTCAGCTCTGTTAGACACATTTTACCATGTTTAAACCCATACAGCAGAATTTCACAGTTTTCCTCCACAATTGTATTAATGTGGTCCTTTAGTTCCAATGTAATTTTGCCAATATGACATGTTCCTAGATCAACATCCTTTGTTGGTGCTGGAACAACATAATCAAACAAGCTACTAATTCTAATTCTATCGCTGACACTAACCCTAACTATTCCCTATCTCTCTTTCTCTCAAGATCTCTCTCTCTCTCTATATATATATATGTTTGCTCTCTATCAAAGGATCCTTCTCATTCTGATTCTAATGTCTCATTCAGTTGAACTCCAACCATCTCAATGAGTTGCACCGCGGACCGCTTCTGAACCGGACTTGCTGTGATGTGCACGCCGTTCATGCCAAACTCCCGCGATAATATACAGTAAACGAGGATTTTAGTGAATGTAAAGCGCTCCAGTTTCACTTTAATTTAACGATTGCATAATGGCAAATGTTATTTGTCATTGTAGGTTCATATATGCAGTGTTAATGACATGCAGTGACACAGAGGAGCCCTGTGTCACACCAAGATGATAAAAAGAAAAAACACAGAATCTCAAAGGTCTTCATGTGAAATAAGGGCTTATGGATTTAATAGGAGAGCCTTAAAATAATGTGTAAAAGTGAAGAATTTTGGATAGAAATATAAATATGACTGCAAATTGCTTATGAATGTCTCAGCTTGATCTGCCAGAACTTTATATGGGTCATTTGCCAACTGTGCACTGATGGTTGAGTTATAATATGTGACCATGTACAACATGCACATTTAAATTGATTCATTTAGACTCATTGATAAGGAGCCAACAATATATCAGTACTGCCATTTTTAGAGTAAACCATAGTAAACGTGAAAAGCTAGAGCAGAAGTTTAACTGCAGAAATTTTTTTGTTAACAAGAAATGGCTTTATTTACAGTACAGTTATGAATTACCTAAAATGGAAGTCTTTCAACAGATTTACTGCCCATTTTTTACACGAATACAGGTTCCAATTAACACAAAATGAAATATCTGCTTGCTCATGGAAATAGTGAGGAAAATAATCACTATCAAAATAATTTAGAAATATTATTAGAACCGTGTTCTGGACAGAGTCAGAAGATGTCTCAAGTCTTATGCCTTGCTGTCATTGCTAACTGGACTTGGTGCGAGTTCAGCTGAGAGAGAGTGGAAGTACTGTTTGCAAAATGATGTCATTCACACACACAGACACACACACACACACACACACACATTTGCACTGACACACAAGTTTGCTGCGACATATCATGCTCTTGCAAGTAGCTCCAGGCATTTTCATGGCAGACTCCCACTGAAAGATTAAGAGGTCTTAGTATGGAGAGATTGACTTTCTGAATCATCTGTAGGACCAGATGAATTATTTCACAGGTTTGGTCACACTTACAAACTCTCTTGTTTGGACATTAAGAGCAGCAAGATGGAAGTCAACATATGGTAACACTATGGTACTTTGATTCAAACCTTGGTACTGAATAATGTTTTTACTGTACATAAGGTATTTCAAAAAATACCTTGGTACAGTATTACCGTGGGACAGTTCCAAAGAAAATAAATATATATTGCCATGTTACATGTCAACGATAATACCATAGTACCCAAAAAAAAAAAAAAAAAAAAACACTGTACAATGATAATGATTTCTGTACATTTTTGTACAATGTACAAACTTTCTGTTTTTAGTTCGACTTCCCCATTTAAATTGAGCTGCAAATTAAAATACATTTTAAAATAAATTAAATTAAAATAAACTTCGCATAGTTTATTTAACTTTTTGTTTTTTGTTTTCCTTCATAGCAAGAACGAGCATCAAGGTAAGGTCATCTATTATTTGTCCAAAACCATTATCTTTCATTTGATCCTGTTTCATGATAGATAAATACATAGAAATTGTATGATTAAAACTTCTCTGATGATTCATGTTTCCCTAATGGCAGCAGGTCAGACTCTAGTGGTGTGGAGACCTCGTCAGATAGACTGGCTGCCCGGACCAGCACCTACACACGCAGAGAGAACAGACTTGCCTCTTTGAACAAAACAGAGGATGACTCTGCCAGCAAGGACTACAAGAAGGTCAGGATAACTCTGATCAATGGTCTGTTGTTTATATTAGAATTCAGTCCTCAACTACTTTGTCCAGAGAGACAATACTGTTACATAACATAGGTACACAATGCCTATATTTTTTACTTTTGATCCCAAGTAGGAAAGGCAAATTTTTTCATATTTAAATTTTTTCTTTAAAAAGTAACTTTTTATTTGAGATATTTTGGAGTTCAAACAAAGTAATTTCACCGAGTTCGGCTTGGAGAACCAATGCAGGCCACTGTTTAGCTGTTGACTGGCGACAGGAAAGCAGTTCCCTGTGGAGATGCTAATTTAGCCAGATAGATAAGCTCTAACCTTGTTTGTTTCATTTTGTCAGCTGTATGAGGATGCACTGGCCGAGAATGAAAAGCTGAAGTCTCGACTACAGGACAGTAAGCAGGAGCTTTCAAAAATTCGCTCACAGCTTGACAAAGTCACACAGGTGAGAGGATATTCCTAAGAGATTTTTGTGGTTTTGATCATCAGAAAGATTATCATCTGGCACAAAGAGTGGCCTGTATTAAAAACAATAGCACATGCTAGCCTACCACGTCCAATTGGGCTCCCGAGGGTCTGGCTTGGTATAGCGAACACATCTGTAAGAAATTACAGTCTGTAAAAAGCTAATAATATACCTATAGACTGGTCCAGCGGTAATTGCTTCTTAAAGGCGAAGTGTGTAAATTATACGGCACTAGCACCAACATTCCATTTTCTATTGGTCAGCCAGAAAGATAGTTCCACCTCAAACCCATGCCATTAGTTGAGCCAGTGTTAATATGTCAGGCTAATGGGAAGCTTAGACAAACAAAGCATGGTTTTGATAGTGTCACAGTCATAATGTTGACACTTTTTGGGGAAATCAACCTATAAATGGCTTACTTATACCTGTCTCCGCATATTTAGCTGAAATAAGAGAAAATATTTTAACAAAAAAAAAAAAAAAAAACACATTTAGAACATTTTTTTATTATAAAGAAAGCTTTTTTTTTTCTTTTTTTTTCATTTACATTTGAATATGTACTCAAAGGGGCTTTATTTTATTGTTTTACATTTATTTGGATTCTTTGAGAATTTATTCTTTTTTGTTCTCCTTTATGTTGTGTTTCAGAGGCAGGACAGAATATCAGAGAGGTCCACTGTATTTGAATCAGAGAAAAGGGTATATATATAAATATATATCATATTGACTTTTCCTAAGGAGTTTATGGATTACTCTTTAGCATTAGCTAAGATTTTGAAAAGATATTCCTCCTTTACACTGTTAGGTTATGATCATTTGATCATCTCAAAGCACATTTGCTTAAATTAATCTTTATTAATCTTTAATCTTTAAAAAGGTTATAATTTAATTATTTAAATGATTTACATTTTTTATTAATAGTATTGTTTTACAATTTATTGTAAATACTACAATAAGATTTTAATTGTCTGCTTGCATAGGAAAAGGAAGCATTGGAGAAGAGGGTCTCAAACATGGAAGAAGAATTAAAGGTACATCGATCAAGTCTGTTTTTAATATGGTTTTGCCTTGTTATTCTGAGCCCAATCTAGTTTATCCACCTGAAGTTGGGGTGACTTTCAAGAGCATGTTCAAAGATGCTAACCTCAAAATCTACTAAGAAAGTTTG
The DNA here is from genome assembly GCF_019703515.2 of Myxocyprinus asiaticus. Taxonomy (NCBI): domain Eukaryota; kingdom Metazoa; phylum Chordata; class Actinopteri; order Cypriniformes; family Catostomidae; genus Myxocyprinus; species Myxocyprinus asiaticus. Next base: position 36,256,855 of record NC_059372.1, read on the forward strand.
TATTAATTAACTGACGAAAAATGTTAGATCTCTTGTAGCATAAGTCAAGTGGTCATTCAGTGGCTATTATAGCTTCTGTACCTATTTTAACCCATGTTAGCCAACTATGCCGCAACTCACAAAGCATCTCACAGCTGCAGTAGTACATGGTGACCTAGTTTCAGCTACGCCGGGGCCAAACTGAATCCAGCACAGAGATACGGCATGGCTTTTGTTCAGCATTCCAGCAGTAATTGCACATAGCTGGCATTTTGAGGGGCCAAGAAGAACATAGTGCCAAATATATCAGAGGCTAAATCAATGCGAGGGGGGTGAGATATCTGCACTGAGTGTAGCCCGCCACGCTCAATAGGATAATTGATCCATGTTTCAATTGAGGTAACAAGGTTTCTGGGCTGCTTGGACCAATAATTCTGGATAAGATTTCCATTTATGTTACAAATATGCAGATAGTTTTAGTTCCAGAACATCATCGAGAGAATACAATCTATTTATACAGCTATTCAAAAACTTTGTATACTGTAGTTTCCAGGCCACAAGTTTAAGGTGCATTCATACTGACTGTGGTTTAATCACTGGAGGTCAAAAAGTTTCTGTATTTGATTGCTCATAGACATTCCTTTTTGACTACAGTATCCTACTGTATCATGAGATGGATCACGTGAACTCAACTCCCATTTGTAGTCGCTGTGCATTTGCATAACACTGTGTCAAAGATTCCAGCGACAAGTAATTTGTCTGTCCACACTGAATTCAACATGAATGTGATGTGACATGATCACAGCCAATTAGGTTATATTTAATGTTTAATGTACAGTTATGTGGAGTAGGATTTTGGACTGGTAAAATGGCCAGGCTTCCTAGCTCAACATGCAGAAATAGAAAACCAAATGATTAACAAGCATGCCCAGCCGCTTGTCTCGGTCGAGGCAGGTTAGGACCAACAGTTCAGATTTCAGAGTTCGGAAAAGATCCATGTCGCTTGTCACTTTATCATGTGGCACCTGGTAAGGACAGTGTAAAGTAAAAATAAAGTTAAAGCTCAACTGCGCAAACTGTCACATCGCCAAATGTCTCTGTCGCTCATGTCACCTCAAATCACCAACTCTCATGACTTCATGAAAATGAATGACTTCTAGTCACTTGTTGCTAACAGCACAGTGCTTATCAGAGTACTGTGTTGTTAGCTTAGCAACATGCTAATGGCAAACTCTGTGGTAATAAACATAAGTGCTATTTGAGTGACATTTTACCATTTGTCTCGTCGCTCATGTCACGCAACTCCAACCCGGTCTCAAGACAAGTTGTAATAATAGTGTGTGATGGCGAAATAGTAAGAAATATTACAAGTTAGCTCATACAAAAATTTATGACTTTTACTCCCATTGAGAAAAATAAACTAACCAACAAAAAATATTATTGCGATTTTTACGATAAACCTAACCATAAAGTCTAACACTTTACCAAAACCCTAAACACTTTACCAAAACCCTAAACCTAACCATGATTTTAATAGGAAAATCACTGTTTTGTACCATGGAAAAAGAAAACATTGGTATTTGGAAAGCTTATTTCCAGTTATTGTACTAGACTTCCAGTCATTTGTATTGCATTAATAAATATGAAATGGATAACCAAATTTGTTCACAGAAATTTCCTTTCTTAAAATAAACCCTTACAAAAATAGAGAGTCATGGCAAATTTGCCGTAAACTTGCCACAAATTTGCCATTGATTATTTTCACATGCAAATGAGATTTGCGGCAAATTTGCAGCAAATTGTCCATTGTTACCAAAGGTTTGCTGCTGGTTCACCACTACCAGTGAAAAGCTGCAAACGTCTGGCAAACATTTGTGGTGAATCACAAGCTCATTTGCATGTGAAAATAATGAGTGGCAAATTTGTGGCAAGTGTGCAGCTAGATTGCCAGAAGCTTTTTTGTAAGGGAAGTGTTGGATATGATGCCAACTTAAACAATGTCTGTTTTGTATCAATGGATGTTGATTGGTTGGTCTCTATGGGAATACAAGTTGTACTTTCAAGTCAGAGTCATACGAAATCTTACGATTTCAGCATCTTGTATATATTATTATGAGTTGTCATAAGATTATGTTGGCAACTCTCATGACTTCATGAAAATGAATGACTTCTAGTCCCTTTGTCATTGCAAATCACTGTCTGTGTGAATGCCCATTGACCCTTCTTTTATGAGTACATTATAAAACTTATTATATAAACTGACACTTTACAAATTAAAAGCAATTGTATTTTCATCAGTGATGTCACTATTGCCCCAGCAGACACCCCCAGTGAGGTTTCGCTACCAGCACTGAGTTGATCCTCAGCTGGAGAGGGTGAATGGGGGGTAGATGGTGAGTGGTTTGCCCCATGCGTTGCTGCCTGCTCACACAAATAAAGGGCACCACCACACCCATTACTCATGGCAATGCAACATTGTGTGTGTTGATTAGATCACTCCAGTTCTCTCACGGTCACATATTTATTGTAATCCAGATTTGTATTCATGCTCTCATTCTTTCTAAGTCTCTCAAAATTACTCAATATCTTACTGTAAATTCCTCTGGTGTGTCTCAATAAGCTCCCTAGTTCAGTAGTCAGGGCACTAACCCTAACACTAACTAGAGGTCTGCAACCCGACCCGAGCCAGATAGGACCCGAGAACCCGGTGGGTTCGGGTCAGTTTTTCAAGTAGGACTTCGTGTTCGGGTTTGTAATTAATGAAATAATAAAAAGGCTTACCGAACTTGTTTCGTGCATGTGCTCTCACTCACAGACACGTGCGAACGGACGAGTTAGTTGGGTCGGGTTCGGTTTCATTTTAAGGCCCGTGCAGACCTCTAACCCTAACCCAGAATGCACCATAAAAAACAGGGGAGCATCATTGCTCATAATGTTCCCTTGCTGGAAATGTTGTCTCTCAAGTCATTAGAAAAGTCAGAAACCTTGTATTTTTTTAAAAGAGATTTTGTTTGTAATTATCTTTCATTCATAATGTGCATGAATGAGATTTATATATGTATGTTAGCTTTTAGAAGATTAAAAATAAGCTCCTTTTAATTTCTCCTTTTAATGTCATTTATCTATCATAATAGTATTGTACATTTTAATATATACAACAAAAATGCACAATAGCATCATTTATACAGTGATGTTGTTGATTGGCTGTGTTTTAACGTGCAACCCTGCAAAAGTGGATAAACACCCTTGCCAGTGACCGATTTCAAGTTCACTATATACTGATTCATGACATAAGAAGCTAGGGAGCGAGATGTATGTATAAGAAACTGCAATATGTAAATAACCTTTTCTAATCATCCAGTGACGTCATATAAGCTCTGTTCGACATATAAGTTCTATTTTAAAATCTAGTGAGCAGCCTCACAGTACAGCATTGTAGGGCACCATATGTTTGTTCCAGATGCAAAGATTGTTCCAAAAGGTAGGCAGCATTTTGCCATCTAAAGGCCTGTTCACACCAAACCCATTTTTCAGTACAAATTTTGGTTCTGAACAAGCTTTTGTACGGTAACAATGGATTCTGATGCTTCTATTCATACCGAGTCCGATAAATCGTCCTCCGACAATCCAAATGTTTTTTTACAGAGAGTGTTCCGATTTTTTTATTTCTTTGGACTGCGATGAAAACTGACTGACCAGTGAGATAAGAGATTTTTTTCAGTCACTGCAGCTGCTCAACCCAGCGTGTTAGTGGCACTAATCAGCTGGCAAACATCGGCATTGGACGTGCAGCTGATACACACCCAAAATTTATATACAGTACTTAATAAATAGTTTCAGTTCATGAACCTTTGTTACTGCAAACATAAACCCGTTCTGTTTTTTCAATTCTGATTATGGTGTTTTGTCTTAATGTGCATTATTTAATATGTATATCACTGTACCTGTAATATTCTCATGGCATTAAAAATAGCAGCGAGGTTCAGCAATTCGTTTGGACCAAGCTCGCAGTAAAATATCCCATAAAAAGATGTGTTACGTGCAATGTTTTAGACAAACGATTTGCAGAACCACACTGCTATTTTTATTACAAGGATAATATAACAAAGTATTGCAATAATTTAAATAAATAAAAGGCAGTGAGCCAGTATTTTCTTTTATATTAATTTGAATATATGCATCCTATTTTATACTAAACTGTTATTCTTAATGTACATTATTTCACGTGTATTTATATCACTGTACCTTGTGTTATATTATTCAGGCATTATAAAAAGAGAAGTTGGGTTCTGGGGTCCATATCGTAGTTATCGTAGATAAATACATGAGCAAATATAAATAGGACATATATATTTTTGCAACAGCGCTCTTTACTCATTCATATATAAAAAACACAGATTATATACTCCTCAAAGTGCATCAACACAATGAAAAGAATGTAATGAAACAGTTATGCCGAATTAGGTAAATAAATGCTTTAACAGTGTTCAATGTATTAATATCTAACAGTTGAAGGGTTTGGACTGGTATGACAACAGCACCACAAAAGTGCCGCCTACTGCACTGGAGTGAAATAGTTTTGTTTCATTTTTGTATGGACTCGGTGTGAATAGACTTTCCGTCAGAGGTTCGTCTCGTAAAATCAACACGGACATGGTGTGAACGGGCCTTAAGACACCTTGATTTGGCCAAATTATAAGGCAGCATCGCAAGTATCCTTTACAAGTTAAGGCATTCACAGAATGCATAGGGAAAAACAGGTGAACAGACTCAAGAGAAATATCTTATACTCTTATAAATCACTTACACAGACAAAACTTTATTATATGAAAAAAAAAAAGAATGTTTATAATCGACTAACCCTAACCCCTAACCTCAAATAACCCTAACCCTAACCCTAGCTTAAACTAGCTAAGACCAGCAAACCATTTTAGGCTGGTTCAGTGTAGGCTGTAGGCAGCAAGCCGGCTGACTTGGTTTTGAAACAAAACTTTTGAGTAAACGAAGCACTCAGTAGAAAGAGCCAGGAGCCATTGCTCCGAAGCACTATCTAGAAACCATGAAAAAAGCAGTCATACTGGCTTTCTCGGCTGCCCGATATGACACGCCTTCCCTTTTTTGTAGAATCACTGAGTCATTCTAGAGTTAATTCAGACAGTATCTGACTATAAGCATTCTTCAAAGCAATGATTCACCAAAGAGCTACAAATATATGCTCTATGCCTTATAGTTCTTTGCAGGTTTTTCATGCATATGAGAAACTCAACAGCCTCATCCCAGATCTGTAAGCTGTGAAACCATGTTTGGAACATTGTCAGACCTCAGAGTTTCTCCACATGCTGGTACAGGAAGTTTCTGAGGTTGACCACAAACGCCTCACACAACTCATTAATCTCCTTACTGGGTTGTTATTAGACTTATTTGTGAGAAAATAGTTGCTCATGCAATGCCCATGCAGGTCTAGGCTGGTTTATGCTGGCTAGTGCTGGTTTGATGCTGGTCTACCTGGTGGACCAGCATAGCCATGCTTTTCATTAAGATGTTCCATCTGTCCTTTTTGTGAATAAATGCAGTTGCATGCGCTGTGTTTGTGTGAGTTTGTCCAGCACAGATTTGCTCTTGCTTGATGATTGTTGCATGCTTACTGTATCTGTTTTGTACTTCCTCTTTAAAGTCAACATGAAACAGCATTCACAACCAGTTTTGATTCCATAATGTGATGTATTACAATGAGAAAGAAATGTAGAGGCTAGGGTAAGAAATGTAGCCAGCAGGGGCTAGCTGGACCATGCTAACCAGCCAAATCTTGACACCTTGGTGATGTCGGCTGAAAAGGAAAGTCGCTTCAGAGGCAGAGCAAATTATAACATTTGATGACAGATTATGAAGACAAACATATTTTCTGTTGGAATAACACTGACCGAAGAATTGTTCACAGTAAGACCAGGAACGTGATTGATTTCATGTTGATTTAAATGTTTTACTAACTCAAACACACTAATGCTTTCCCATTTCTTCCCAAACCCTCTTTAATGTTACCTCACACTTGTAATTCCTTGCCCTCTCTATATTCTCAGACCCTTCCTGCTCTGGCTCGTCTACAGGCTCTCCGCAGGGGTAACGAGCGCCTTCTAGTGGAGAACAAAGCCATGCTCCGCACCCTCGCCCGCCTCTCTCAGATGGCTTCTCTCCCTGAGACGGAGGATCTCTAGTCCTCCGCTCAGTCTCTTTCCCTACCTCCTTCCAATTCTCCGTTGCACCCTAAAGTCTTCTTTCTCCACCCCTCTCAGGCAGGTCTCTCTGTCTCTTTCATTTATCTTGCATTGCAGAGCTTTTTGTTAATGCTTTCTTTCTTTCTTTCTTTCTTTCTTTCTTTCTTTCTTTGTCTTTCTTTCTCTCTCTCTCCCTGTTCATCTCATGGGTCTGGGGAAGGGCAACCCCTCACATTCCTCCTGCATGTGATGACTTTGTAGATATTTTTAGCTCTTCCAAACCTATGACTAAATTTATCCTCTTTACTCTAGCAACGTCAATGTGAAATCACTGCTACAGAACTTTCAAATACTAGTGGGCCTACATCTATACTAAGTGGTTTTAGATTGTAGCTCGTTACACACTATTTGACACAGATACCTTCAGAGGTTTATTTATGTTTTATTTTTTTGCAATCCTGTTACCAAAATTTGGGACATGTTTGTCATCAAAAATAAGAATGCTATTCTTAACATTCACTTTATTCACTTTTAGCGCTGTGGACTTCTAGAAAGTCTTGTTAAAGCATTTCTTTTCACACTCTCTCATTTTTTTTATTTTATTTATTTATTTTATTATTTATTTATTTTATTTTTTTTGTGTGTGTCTAATAACAAGGTCCAACAGTATATGTATATCCATTTATGTAATTTTTTTTTTCTGAAAGTCATGAAAATTTCCACCACAGTGTCACTTCCAGCACATCTCAAATTCTGTGTCAAGAACTTTGTGGTGGAAATGACAGTGATGGAAATTACATTTTTAATGTTTTCTAAATAAAGTGACCAACTTCTTCATCTGGATAAGGCTAATTTAATTACTAACATTTTATGTATCTTAAACACGTGCAATAAAATAATATTTTCACACTTTTTTCATAATATTATCAAAATTACAGCTTGACTGGAAATCCAAGAAAAATACTCAGTGATATTTTCTTTAATTTGTCTTTTTCTCCAAAAATCACTTGTCTCATATTTCATTTCAAGCATGCTGTTAACTGACAGTCGACAAGTACACTAACTTTAAAAAAAATAAACATAGAGGCAACATTTTTTGTGTGTGGTGGAAATGACCACTGTGGGCAGTCATAATTTTTGAATAATGGATATAAATAATTTTCACACAATAAATATTTAAATGGTTTATGTTTATTGCAAACTTTGTTTATATTATCGTAGTTTTAAATATTAATTTGTATTTTTATATAAAATGTATATAGTTTAATATTGAAAGACAGGGTATGGGACAAGGTAATAACAGTCAAATATATATATAAAATGCATTTTAAAAGTATCAAAGATAAATGAAGGCATGGTAAACATTTTCCAATCCAATTTTTTTAGACCTTCATACAGTATAACAAAAAGAAAAAAAGTTGTAACCTTGGTTCCCTGAAAGGTGGTCACTTCGATGCTGTGTCAGTAGATGACGCTATGGGAGCTGCTTTCAGGAGTTCCGATCTCTGAAACCCTATAAAATCATGCTAATTTCAATGGGGAGGTGACACTTCATGCCTCCGCTCCTTTGCGGTATCCCTCGGGAGCAGCAGAAGGCGTATAGCAGGAGGAGAGGGAATCTTTTTTGGCTTTCACAATGAAAGCGAGCCGAGAGCAAAGTGTCTTGAGTTCATATGTTCACAGTGAATACAATCAGTGTCACCAAGCAGCACTTAAAACAGCACTCAATACCATCAGACAAAAGAATATATTGCTTGTTTTCATATGCTTGTGAAAAGACTTCATTCAGCAAAAGGCTCTATTAGATTATTTTCACTAAAAGAAAAACACACAAAGCAACACAATGCAATCAATATCTAACATAGAAGTGTTAAAAGGATACGTTGTCCATCAGAGCACACAGGGAGAAAAAAGATTATCCACTTGCTGAATGGTTGCAGATCCAAATGACGAATAGTGTTGATTTGGGTTCCAGAGCACAATAAATGTTCCCACAACCCTAAAGAGGAAAATTCTGCAGATGTGGCCCAGGCTTATATGCCCACAATGATGTGTTAGCTACCATAGCTCCCACAACTTCATGTTAGCTCCCATAGTGTCAGCAACTGAAGCAGCATTGAAGTGACCAACTTGAAAGATAATTGTTTGTTTCAATAAAAATCAACCCCTGGAACATGAAAGTGCCCGAAGTTGAAGAAAAACCCATACATTTTAATGAAATAAAAATTGTATATTTAATAATAATTAATATAACAATAACATTGCTAATTAATAAAAAATATTAGGAATATTAATAATAATGAAATATGCATTTATGAAATAAAACATATGATGTAAAATTAACATAAAAGTTAAATAATAATACAAAAATAACCCTAGAATTTCAACTTCATGTTAGATACAAGTTTTTAGTTTTAACTTACATGTCAAATAGATCTCTTTCTGTAAAACATTTGTGCCTTTATTGCTTAAAAAAAAAAAAGAAGAAAAAAAGCATCAATATGTGGAACCCTATATGTGGAAAATGCCAAATATTTCCTCAGTGCTGCGAGTCTGTCTATATGTATGAGCTGGCTATTTCTAAAAGGGAGAGCACAAAAAAAAACCTTTGTTTTTATTTTATTTTATCTGAAGGATGGAAAGATTTGATATGAAGTCATGAAATGCTGGCTTTGCTCTCGTTAAAGCTTTTGTAGTGCTGGCATTGCTATTTTACTCAGTGCAGTATTAGGAGGAGATGACTCAGAAGACCAGCCTTCTGTCTGTATGCCTTGTTTTTGACCTCACTTCTCTGAAAAACACACGGTATGCATGAGCACATATTCACAATGCAGTGTGCCAACTGACATTTATACCACTATAAAGGTGAATTTGAAAAACATACACTGTTATCTGTTGTGATCTGAAATTGCAACATCTGTCTTGTTGATTTTTTTTTATTTTTTTTTTAACAATTTGTTCATCTCTCTCAACAGCATGGCTATATTACATATTTTGAATGTGCACCAAGTATTTTTTTTTTCCATTTGCTCCTAATAACTGAATAGCACTTTTTGCAAATAAAATGAGGAACGCTCACGTAAGACTTCAGTCATATCAGTGGCCTAGATAAAGCTGTTTTATTGTACATAAAGTGGGTTGCCCCCTCTTGGTGGCCACCATGTTAAGATCATATGACCAGCCAAATAATATAGCCTTTTTTCTGATTTTCATTTGCAGAATAAATTCATTTTAGGTGACAAATTCACCTGCAAATAGTATATTTCTCAAATAGCATTGTTAATTGAAAACCTCTGCATCATAATGACTAGCGAAACAAATATAAAAATTACTTAGTGCACCTTTAAAATGTTATTTGATTGCAGACATTTCTAATTTTTTTGAGTTAATAATCAAAAGGGTTCTTTTACACAAGCCTAACTTCCCTTTCTCATTGTCAATTCCAGGTTTTGACAGAACTCAAGTCTGATAACCAGCGACTGAACGATGAGAATGGAGCCTTAATCAGAGTCATCAGCAAACTTTCCAAGTGAGGATGAACATGAAGCAGAGAGAAACACTTGGTTTAACACTGAATAGAGAGATACCAAATCAGAGAAACCACAGAGCTTCAAGTGTCCCTCCATATACTATACATCAACCTGACCAGTATCATACTTAGTAATGGGTTTGTGCTAGTTCTCTTAATGTATCATCTCCAAGGTAAATATATCTCCACAAAACCAGAGATCTACCCTGCTGGAAATCCAGCTAAAACCTGCTTAGGTTGGTAGCTGGGTTTACAAGGAATCTAACTTGCTGAAGTTGGTCATATAGGTGGTTTACCATTTGGACTGCCTGTTGGTAAAGCTGAGGTTGACCTGATATCTTGATCAACTTGGTGTGAGCTGACAGACTGAAACTGGTGGAGATCTGATTGACATGGTAAATGATGTTAAAAACACAGCTTGAACTGGTTGACCAGCATAACCACAAGCTGGTATGACCTGTTTTTATTTCCAGCAGGGTTCTTCAATACAAGCGTCACTGTATCCACAGTGTTGGTTTCTGGGAAGTGCCACATGTCAAATGAATTTAATGTTTTTGCCATATTAGTCCTTTCAAAAATCTGAAAGTTTAAAGATCAGAGTAGGAATCTTTCTAAATCAGGCTAAAAAGACCAGCCTAGAATTTTCATGCTTGTACAGTAAAAGCTGGTTTAGGCATTCTATCTGGTGGACCAGCTTAGCAATGCTGTTCACCAGCAAAACTTGGCTTGGTCTTTCTAGTGGAGCTAGTTTACCAAGGAGGTCTTGCTGGTTTAGCTACTTAAGATGCCTGATGGGTACACAACAGCATCTAAAACATAACATACTGTATGATGGTGACCAACTGCTGGTCTTTTTTGCAGGGAAGATCTATACAAACTGCAATTCTTTTGAATAGTATGTGATCACACACAATCCGATCCAATTGTTCTAAATTGGTCCAGGGTGACTTTTCTGAAGTTCTGCCATTTGATTTTTAAACAACATGTTCTCACTGAGAAATGATGTCACTCTTTTACTCTATTCTCTGTGCATGTCAACCCATTTTTCAAAGTCTTTGTTGTTCTGTCTACTTTTTTGATTATAGTGTTTATATATGTAATAAGAACTGTTATATGACACCATTGTTGAATGTGTCTTATATTTATTTATGCTTTTCAGATTTTAATTAAGAGTGCATACGTACAAAACAAAACACATCACTAGTATTGTTTTTATGCAATTTTCAAATGCTTTGTGTATTTTATTTTCATTTTCCACCATTTTCAACCTGTAATCTTGAACCAATGCTCACAGCACTTTTTATGATTGTGTTAATTGTTTGCCTATTCTAATTATTAATAATAACACTGTAAAATATGAAGAACATGTTTTCACATGACTTATGATTAGCCTGCTTGCATTGTCAGATCAGCCTCTGAAATTATTATACAGTACCAGCCTACTTCATTTACAATACATTGTTATTAACATTTAGGATCTCTTAATTTCTCTAGAATGTCAGTGTTATTTTGTTTTTAGTGTCTGTGATATTCACAAAATGGTCTTATCAGCTTCTGAACGAATTCTGTTATTTATATTTTAGTATTTGTGTGCCAGCTATGCACACTATTTAAAAATCAATGTTCAATGACATCCAATTTCTTATTAGACCTCTACATATTTTTAAAGCCACTAATGTAAATATATTTTAATAAACGTATCTGTATGGGCTGCATCTTAAAAGATGCCCAGCTGTAACTGTGGGCCAAAATCTGGCAATGGTGAGTAAAATTAGTCTAACAATTCTGCTCAATTTCTAAAAAATGTAACAAATAAATATGGATGACATTTGAAAATTACCTATATAAAATTGATATTATTAAAAATATTTAAAATAAAACAAATAAAAACATAATAATGGAATTATTATTCATGTATTAATTAGAATTATTGTTAAAATACTAAATACAAGAAGTGTTACTTCCTAGTTTTTATATGATGCCATATTCCCATGGTGGAATTTGTGTTAATTACTGTATATTACTCAACAAATCCACATTCAGACAGAAATAAGTGTAATTAAAAGGCCTTTATTTTTATCATTTGTTTCAGAACAGAGCTGGTAACACATATGATAAATCTGTAGAGCTATTTGGTTCCCTTTATGTCTTTACAAGGATTGCCGATGCTCATGTACTGTCCACTAGGGGGTCATGGGGAGAGTCTGTGAGCAACGTTTTGTCAAAGTGTCCCATCAAGGCTAAAGCATGCGATTGATCCACACTAGGCACAACATTACGGACATGAACACACACGCACACACAAGAACACTGAAACGGGTACAAACAGGCCTGAGGGCCAAACCCTCACAGTCTCCCACTGACTTAAAGAACAGAATACCACAAATAGAAAAAAAGATAATTTGTACAATTCCAAATAAGCAGAGTGAAAGGTGCAAGAGAAGAGAAAGAAAGAAAAAAGAACACTTGCTTAGATATGTGACTATGCAAAAGCAAATATAAAGACATCAGCTCTTTTGCGGTAACACTTTACAAAAAGGTACTATACTGTATGTTAACATTAGTAAATGCATTAGGCAGCTTGAAAAGTAGTTTTTTACATCATTTATTAATACTGGTTAATGTTAATTTGTAAATGTACTATTGTGCATTCATGTTTGTTCATACAGTAATACATCTATATACAACTTTAAATTTAGTAATAAATGTAGAAATTCACATTAATAAATGCTGTAAAAGTCGGATATTGTTCATTGTTTGTTCATGTTTGTTAACGTATACAACCTTATTGTACAGTGCTACCTTTTTTGCTGTTTTGTTTGTTGGCTAGCATCCAAAGAAATCAACAAAATTGTGAAAACATCTCTGCTATGGTTGTTAGAACAGTCTCTCTTTCATTTGTACACCGTAAAATACTTGCTGAGAGTTACAGCGATAACTTGAGTTGCTTCTGTAAGCTGATCTAAATTAAGAGCAAACTGCAGACAGAATCAGTCAGAAGTTTGTACACATTTTGAGGAACTGAATCAAAACTATTGCAACTCATTTACCCTTTTTAGCGTTGCTCTGAATTATCATTGCTTGCAAGTAACAACTCTGTGGTTGACAATTAGGAATGTTTCAAATAAATGTTCATTGTGCATGCTGCCATATAGGCAGAATGGCAGTGCTCGATTAAATAACAACAAATGATTATTTATTAAAGGACCTATGCATTATTGTTGAACGCAGTCACACACATTCAAATTCCTTTTCTGGTAATGCTGTTTGAAGTTACTTGGACAAGTTAATTTCTGCAGAATTCTGTTTCATTTCCTAAAATTTGAAATATATAAATTAATAAATAATCCTTTAAAGGGTCTACTTTTATAAGTAGCATTTTCCTGTATCAATAATTAATTTTTAGTACATTTTATTTTTATTACTCCATAATTTATTATATAAATTGTTTGTTAAAGTTAAATCAGAAAATTATTAATAAAATAATTATTAAAAGGCTAAAAACAACTGGTACTTTGTATTTTAAATGACAGTATATTTCCATGCTTACACAACCCTTTTAAACTGCCCTTTGCACATAAATGCATGTGTGTACATACATAGTGGAAACAACTATACCAACCACACAAGTGTTTGTAAAAGCAAACTTCCCTAACACACTTTTTGTTAAATCAAGGCATTTACAAAACTCAAAGAAATACATAATAATAAAAAAAATTATAATAATAAAAAAAAAAGCACACATTTTTTAGAGACTATTGCAAGTTAAACTGCCAACAATGTTAAATCAGCCCATTTTTAGGAAACAGTGTGGCCCCATAGCTTGACAGACTAAATGGAATGTGAGGAGATACACAGGCCTATGAAAGGAGATATTTTTAGAATCATATTAAATACATCTATTTAGCTGAGCTCCAAGGAATCAGCTCAAGTCTTATGGCTTTATCTTATCCACACTCTCACACACAAACTTACTGTTTATTGGCTAGTTAAACGCTGTTATTATGTAACAATCTAATAAATAAATGCTTTTAGAAAACAATGGGGACTCCAAGTTTTCTAGAACATGATTGATACTATTGTGCTAATGCAACTTTGTTGCCAAAGGGAATCAGTTGGTCCGAAAAAATCACGTAAAAATGACGTAAAGTCAGATCAAATGGCAGTAAACGTGACTTCTCTTATTGGCACTGATTGTGAAAAAGACAAAAATGATAATAAAGTGTAATATGATAAAAGAAAACTTGATCAACTTATCAACATATATATATATTTTATGATCCAAAACTTTGCATCATTGGTCCTATAAGATGGGGGAAAATACTCAGACTTGGAGCCCCCTATGGAAGTATTTACTTTCCAGAAGCATATTTTGACAAAGAGACTTACTGTACAAATATTATAAAATTAAGATAATCATTTGAAATAAATAAATATGTAAATGAATTAAAACAAAAAAAAAAATTCCCTTAACAACATTAGTAGATAGCAAGCATGCGGCTACGTTTTCATTCTATATTAGTTCACACAAAGCACTTAACATATTTGCTCATGATGTTCAGGTATGGATTGAATCTGAAAATGAAGATTAGTCTAGTATAGTTCATATTCTCTCCAGTACCCACTCATGGAAAATAAATACATATTTGATTTGATTAGAAAATATACACAGTATCTTACCCCCTTCTTTTTGTTATTAAAATGACAAAGAACACCTACTTAGGTACACAATATATTTTTTGCTTCACATCTGAAACATGCACATCTTTTTTTTTATTGTAACATGCAGTATCATAAAGTTGGAACTATGCATATTTAGGTAAAACGACAGCATGGATTTGGGAAAAGGGGCGTTAGATGTAAGTTGTGATTTCTTTGTGCACACTTTTCGTAATATGAGACACATTTGTGTAAGAGAATAACCTAAAAAATAACCTACAATAACAGTAAAAATAACACTGATCCCTAAAAGAAGACATCACTAAAAAACGATGAAGTTGTATAAACAAATTATACGTGATAAATAAATGATAAATAATCACACATTCATTAGGCTTGCAAAGAGACATAAAAATGTCAGACTGCACTGCAAATGTGTGTGGAAAAACCTGCTATTTCACAATCAAACTACAACAGAGTTATTGCAACTGAACATGGCCTGTCAGAAAAGCTGCTTCTTTTAAACTGGGTTACTGTATGCAAGTACAACTATTTTCCCCAGAAATCATTCTTGTCTCTTTCTGATTTACTGTAAAAGTCTATATGCCAGAAATTATGCCCAAAAATAAATTTTGATCAGTTTCAGGCTTGTAATTTGCTAAATTTCCCAACAAGTTGATAATTGAAACTATGTCACAAGGTGTTATCATTGGCAAAAGAGTTTCTCCAGGCAATATGAGGATCCAAATTTTGTTCTTTATCATTTAGTCTTAGTTCATCAATGCAATTATATGCTGAGATGTACATTGTCACAACAACTGACTCAAACACTCTAAGCCACTCTAAAGCAACTTTCAAATTATACAAGTTCCCTTTTTTTAGCAAATGCAAATTCTGACAAATTCGCATCAAGAATGCACCATCACTAAAGTACAGATTGCAATTGCTAGAGCAACATATACAGAATGTAGTTCCAGTAGTGCAAATAAGTTCAGCGGTTTGGTAAGATGTGGTGTAAGTACACATGTAACAGTGCCCTCTGTCAAACTCTCACTTCTTGTAAGAACTTCTGGTTTAAACCAATCGACCATGAAAACAAATACTGTTGTAAATTCTTAATGAGTGGGCCCAGAACACCGAAAACATAAATCAAAACAACAAACTCCCAATTGTAGGTAAAAATACTGATAAAAACAAAGTGCTTGACTACAACAAAAACACACTTTCATTTAAAGTGCTCAGGCAGAATACATTTAATACAACAAATTAAAGCAAAGAAACAAATGCGGATGCTAACAGGGAGACATCCCTGGAAGCTAAGAATTGCTTATTTCGTGATGTTTGAAGGCTTGTCTCCTTTTTGTCAGGGTGTGTTAGGACATTGGGCAGTGGAAGAAGAATCGAAGAAGAGGTTGTTTGCAGGCAGTATAATCAATGACACCTGAAAAATTCCTTCTTGTTGGGTCAGGAGCATCTAGTCCAACTATCTCTCCAATCCCATTTATATATATATATATATATATATATATATATATATATATATATATAATATTATTTTTTTCAATAATGTTAAACCATTTTTCATTGTCCTTTCAGACTCAACCATAGTAACTGATTTGATCTAGATGACCAGAGAATCTAGCAGGAATGTGTTAAAATTAGGCAGTGGAAGAGGCAGTGTGTTTCTATCCCTGGTACCCGATGCAAAACTTTGGAATGCTGTTGATCTATTGGATTTTTGGGTGTAAATGTACAAACTCCAAGCTGTGCCACAAAGAACACTGTTCTTAGAGGACATACTGACCTATGAGATCTGCTGGTCTTGAAGAGCATTGATAGTAGTCGAAACAGTCTTTCTTTAGCTTCCTTATTAAATCAAACACAACCTTGATCTCATTTGTGTTGGGTTGTAGCTGTTGATGCGACCCAATCATCTTCTTTTGATACCTTTAGTGTCTAGTCTGGTGGCCTATGGCTGTAATTCAGTGCTGATTGATGGTTGAAGATGATGTGCATGTTGAAAAGTGAAAGAAAGAAAGGAAGGAGGACAAGTAGGGAAGTAGGGGAGGAAGTAGAAGGGAAGTGGCAGGATTACTTCTTGGCATTGAGGGCTGCTAGCGAAGCATCCACCTCCTCCTCGGGTTTGAGTGGATGCCACTGAGCGATGGGCCGCCGCGGGTTTGCCAGCATGTCGGACCAGTGCCTTAGCTCAGTGCCCTGCGCTTTGCTGCCCACCCAGATCTTGCCAATGGCATCGTTCTTGCCGATCTTGTCGTAATCCAGCACTGTGACCACAGCTTGAATTTTCTATAAAAAAAACATTACTTGTGATTAACTCAGCATAGTCTAACTGGACAGATACTGCAAGGTAAGCAATAGTCTCTACAATCTGGTTTCCAATATTCATTTTCAAAATGACTCCATGAAATCAAAATTGTAGTTTTGTTGTTTTAAGTATTTTTGTCTTGATTTCCAGTAAAACCCACTGTAAACCAGGATTATTCAACTTCAAAGACAAGTGAGCCAGATGGAAAAAAATCTTCGGGGCATGCGGGCCAAGCCAGAACATTTTGTTAACAAAAAGATTCTATAAGATACTGTGTTATTGTAGGTCTATAATTTATGTTCACTATATCAATTAAACATCAAGAGAAACATTTTCCAGTAGGGGGAAAAAAAATCTACTAAAAATGCTTTAAAATTGGTCCATAACTGAGAAAGTAAATCAGATTGATACAAAAATGTTTACTGAACAATAACAGTGAAGTTATAGATGCAATAATATAAACTTTTGACAAACCGAATGTTTTCTTGACCAAATAAATGAAAATAACTTTTTTTACTTCTCCGAACTCAAGCTTGTCGGTCGTCCATGATTTTAGTTATTTAATCTTCTAATTTCATAAAAATTATGGATAATGATTATTTGTAGCGTAATCTCTGAAAGCATCTTAAAGCACGGCGCTCTTGCGCGAGACACTGCAAAACATCCTAATACTTATGGGTCATTGACAAGGTTGTCCAAGGCGTTAAAATGAGAAATCTTTCAAAAATCTAGTTTAAAACACTTGTGTCATATTCTCAGAAATGTTATCTTTGTCAAATTTGGTTTCATACATTTTGAAAAACTTTATAGCATTTTATAGCATACTTTCTTTGCACCTTGAATACATGAGAGTAAAAACAACTTCATCAATGATTTCCCAAAAAGTTTTCAAACACATTTTTCAAGAAAAATATATATTTTTTATAAATATTATGAATTTCTGAGTCAAGAATATCAAGAAGTTGTCTCAGGGTTACACCACATGACTTGAACAAAATGTGCCTTTCCATAAAAATGACAAAAGCATTTTCAAATATGAATTATATTTTAGAACAAAATAGTTTCACTGTTTCATTTTTTAAGAAATAACAATTAAAGATTATTCTGCACTAGACATGCTAACATTTATTTTTTCAGGAATTTTTTTACTGTGTCTCGACACCACATGACATTTTTCACTTAAGCCCCAGAAAAAAATATCAGTATGACTTCTCAGAAATTGAAAATATGCTCATCATAGAAGAGGTCTATTCAAGTAAATGGTTTGTGTGAATTGCATTTTTTTATTTCATGTATTTTTAATTTAATAGATCTGGACAAAATGAGCATCACTTCATTGACCCTTATGACATATCGCCATAATATGCACCCGTTACCCTCCGTTACTGTATTTTATGATGAATTTTGTGAAAAGAGTCCATGTTAATATCATGAAAATGTTTTTTTTTTTTTTCTAGATCGCTCGCCCACTGTCACAGAAAAGCAGTTTTTTCTACTCCAATAATTGAACTAGTAAAGGAAGTTTGGGCTGTTTCTATGAAGGATGCTTAAACAGTGGGGTAAAAAAGTATTTTATGGGCAAAACCCTGAAAATTGGTTGAATTAAAAACATTTTCATGTTGTAACTGTACACTCATCATAGCAGTATCTTACATTCTGTTCTCTTCTTTTTAATGAAAGACAAAATATTTCCTTGAACTGTTTTCTTGGCCATTTTTGAAAGTGCTTGAAACTTTTGAAAACTTGCATTACCTTCAGTGGTGTAAGTTTCATGTGAAAACTATGAAGGACAAATCAATGCATGGCTAAACTCTGACATACCAGTGTTTTCAGAAAACCGGCATCTTTTCGCAGTGGAGAGAGAACTCGTGTGCTCATGGTTGCCAGATTGCCCAGGCAGAATATTTCCAAACTGTTCAAGTATGAAGATCTAATTGAGGGATGTCACTTATAGAAACTTGGAAACCCCACACATGTCGAAATCTAATTCTGACCGGCTGACCGCCCTTATTTAAAGTCTGTTATTTATCAAACATAGAAAATTAAATATTTTACTTGCATGATTAGTTTTAAGTAATACGTGACACAATTAAATCTAAAGGGGATGGTTAGGGGGGATGGTGGTTTTACCAGGGGGATGCTTTTTGGTATTTATTGCAACAAGGGGGATGACATCCCCTCGCATCCCCCCTCAACTCAAACCCTGAGTATGCTGATGTTGCTGTACTCATTGAGCAATCGCAATGCTAAACAAAGCATGGTGTTACCATTTAACAAGCTAGCAATCACTTAGTACTTGCTAGCTTGTTTCAGTATGTTTCCTATACTAGAAATATATAATTTGAAACTATTTGGTAATTTTAAGTTCAGCCAAAGTTGAAGTTAAGTGCCATCAAAATGTATGAGTTGGCTTACTCAATATTTCAGGTTAAGAGCAATTAACATGCATGTGTAGACAAAAACTGCCTTATTTTTTTCTTCTGCTTACTTATTAAGGTTTACAGTGTGTCTAAACATTCTTAAAACAAGATATTTTTGATTGAGAAGCAAAATTATTCTTGTTTTCAGTGACGTTTATGCTTAAAACGAGTCAATGGGATGATGTGAACTAAAAGCTATTTATTTGGACAAGCTCTTCAATATGTAAACAAAGGAAAGAAAACTGTGCTCAACGGGCCATTTTTAATGGTGTCTTTAAGTAGTCTATGCAATGGACGGCATGACATTGATTGACCGATTCCACAATAAAAAACATTGACATGTGAGCTTGACTGAACACAAACAAGGTAAACCATTGTTTTGAGTCCTGCAAGCTGTACCTGCATCTGGTCCTGTGGAATCTCAAAGCTGAAGGATTCATTATAGTAGGGGTTCAGTGTGTTCTTCTTCACAGTCGTCTTCTTCTTTTTCAGTCGCTTTCCATTTTGTAGAAGATGAATCTTCACATAGGGATCTATAGAGGCACAGCATGTTCAATTGTACATTTATATAGATGTTTTTAACTTGGCATTCTGTTATGTATTTTGTTTGCCAGTGAAAGAACTGTACTGAAGCTTTAGCACCGTGTATTCCACAGATAGACTCATGATTCGCGACTAAAGCTGGTGACTCAAGCAAAGTTTTTTATTCAGAGGTTAAGCTCTCTTTCTGCACGAGATCAATTAAATTGAATACATTTTCTAGCAATTTTTTTTTTATATTTATTGTTACCCAGAATATCCTGCTGAATAATAATAATAATAATAATAATAATAACTAAAACCAGCCTAATCTGATTAGTGGGTGTTTGGGCACTTTTTCCTTTCTTTCTTTTTTTTTTTTTTTTTTTTTTTTTTGCTTCATTTAGCAAGTGGGCTTGCTGGAAAACACCTGTAAGTTAATTACATAAGCGTTATGCATCAGTCTAGTCTGTGTCGGAACTTGGTCAGCTTTATTCACTCTTCTTCCGCCTCATTCCGCTGCCCACTTCTGTTCCCGTTATATCACAAATTAAAATCCAAGAATATAAGTTAACACACACAATTCAAATTTAAATATAGACTAAGACTTAGTGGTTTCCTTTATCACTTTAAATTTCACTCAATTCTTCAAACTTAAATCTTGACTGAATGTTTTGGACCCATGTTTGTTCTATTCCATTATCTTACATTGCCTGCAACGTGTTTTGCACAGCTGCTGTTCTCAGAGCCACCAGCAGATGGCAGCAGTGAGGCCTGGCTGAGGGAGACGCATGGCGCAGCGCGAGCAGAGGACTGCAGAGTCAGCACGTGAGCGCTATCTGTTCTGCATGGCTACCGCTGACATTAAAGCACAGGCGTGACACAAATACAGTGCTGCAGCACTGAAGCCTGCTGTGCGTGTCTGCCAGAAACATGATGCATTAATATCAAAACAAATAATTAGTTAAACATGCACATATATCTTTAGCGCAGTCCTTTTGATAAGATTTAAAAAAAAAATCTAAATATCATTGCATTGTTATGGCATATGCACGCATATTCATGCTACTGCAGGCAAAAATCAGATGGAGTTTAAAATCTCCACCCACTCTCTAGAGAGACAGAAAATAGAGAATGGCAATGCGTTGTGTATGTGCGTGTGTGTGCGTGTGTGTGTGTGTGTGTGTACCTGAGAGTCCTCCAACATCCATCTTTTTCAGGTTCTTAGCCTCCAGGATACAGATGGTGAGTTTTCCAGCTGTGGGTACGTAGCGCAGAGAGATGCAGATATCGCCAAGCTTTTCAGGCTATGTGTGTTGGGAGAAAATGAAGCTGATGACTATAACAGGCTTTTATTAGGGCTGTCAGTTTAACACGTTAATTTAGTACAATTAATTATAAAAAATGATGCTGTAAAATATGACACATTTAGTTTACCCTGATCTGATAAACCATACTTGAGAGCAGACAGTACAGAAATAGTAAGGATCTGTTTAAAATGTGTTCTTATATTCAGAAACAGCGAGACAGAGCACAATAGAATGGAACAGAGTCGCAGTAGTGTTGAGAAATGTGTTTCAAAAAGGAGAACTGCTGTTATTTTAAAGGTGTAGTTCTCCCAAAATTGACATCATGACATTTGGGCATGTGACGTACAAGAACCAATGTAAACTACAGACGCTTGACCATTCCCTGTGTCGGCACAAAAACCGATTGGAATCTGACAGCTTGTAACGTAACTGGCTGTTGCAGAAACACATGTGTGGCGCTACTCTGCGGGGCCCAGTTATTTACTGTCACGTATGCGTGATGGTACATATAAAGGGGTTAAAAACCTTGATACCATCTTGGTGAAAGATAGTGACATTCTGAACCATATATTTTAACATCAATAATGCATTTGTTATTTTTGGCGAACGTACATCGTAATGTGATTTGTAAACAAGAGACACACAGACATCAACACTCGGCATACAAAACCTAACAATGGTGACAAACAATAAAGTTACTTTTACATAAAAAGAGTAAAAGTTGAACATTAAAATACAAGTAACAAGTAACAAAAACAACTGCAAAATAAACCAGTGAATAGTAAAAAATCCATGTAATTGCTTCATGCCGCAGTGCATGTTGGGAATTTAGCAGTTAATTTAAATAACAGTAACTAGTATGTAATCTGACAGCTATATGCTGCTAAATTACAGTTGAATACTGTAGCTGGAAAAAACAATTTATCTACATGTAGCTGTTAATTTCAACAACAGTAACACACAATATTTTTACAGTATGATGCTGGCAACCACAGCTGCCAGTAGTTAACTGTTTTTTATTAGGATTTCTTTTTACAGTGTATCATGTAATTAATTCATTTAAAATGTTTCATTGATTGACAGCCCTAATTGTTCAGAAATTTACATCAGTAGTGTTTCACTAGTGTATCACTAGGGAATAATGCAACTTCTATCATGAACATATGTTAAGATACGAAAAGAAAAGCATTAGGTAACAGCTGCTTAGCAGT
The DNA here is from genome assembly GCF_019703515.2 of Myxocyprinus asiaticus. Lineage (NCBI taxonomy): Eukaryota > Metazoa > Chordata > Actinopteri > Cypriniformes > Catostomidae > Myxocyprinus > Myxocyprinus asiaticus. The sequence continues at coordinate 36,279,020 of NC_059372.1, forward strand.
GCCGGTTGATTAACTATAATAACATTATTATTAGTGCTCGACAGATGCTCACTGTAGTTAACGTGAAGGGAGTAACGTATAAAGGACAGGTTTACTGTACCTCTTCTTTCTCTGCACTGTCCAGGTCTCTCCACTGCTCAATGGGCTGTGCCAGGTCCAGGGTGTTCATGGGAATCTTCACCTCACCAATCACATCGTGCTTTGAGAAACGGTCAAAGTCGTACACAGACATGACCAGTGTCTTTCCTCCCATTTCATTGAACGGAATCTACAAATCAACATAAGGTTTTAAGAATGACAGAATCATTGTGAATAAGAGAACATGTAGAAACTTTTTTCAGTTTTAAGTTAAGTGGGGTTTGTCTCTGTCTAATAACAGAGATGTATTTCTAGACTAGGGTGATACAAGTTACTAATTAGTCGTGGAATTTGGAATGGGAAGGATTACAATTAATATTGCTCATACTATTACGTTAAGGGATTTGAACAAACCCCTAACCCTAAGTTTTACACTTAAGTGCATACTAAATGATGCCTTAAATCTTGTGGCTTGTTGAAGAGATATGTGCTATTACTTTTGTAAGAGAACGTACCAACAACTTTCACCTGATGTATGATAAAACAGGCAAAAACATTTCATGGTGACACAGACTTTGACACGAATGAGTCAATTAAATAGGTACTGCACCTTAAAGTGGAAAGTCTCATTGAAGACAGGGTTGAGGGTTTTCTTGTGCACCTTGGTGTCATACTTCTTCTTCTTGTCAGGTAGAATAAAAACTTTGACGTATGGGTCAGAGGTGCCACCACTGTCCATGGATAGAAGATCTGCAGCTTGCAAGATGCCCACTGTCAGCTATATAATAAAAGATAAGGGTGTCCATCTTTAATCCTCATGATCTGTTTTTCAGAATCAGAATCAGAATGAGCTGTATTGCCAAGTAAGCTTACACATACAAGGAATTTGTCTTGGTGACAGGAGCTTCCAGTGTACAACCATAAAAAAAACAAAAAAAAAACAATACAAAAACAGATACGTACAGACACACACATACATACATACACACATACACATGGGTAGTGCAAATCTAATACAATCTGTTATGTCCAGTGCAAATACAAATCTGTTATGTACAGTGCACTTTTTTTTTTTTTTTTATTATTATTATTTTTTTTTTCAGAGGAATGAAATGGCGGAAGAGGTTGGTTGTGTTGGATAAATATAAGAAAGACTAAACTGTGTATTGCACATAGTTATTGCTCAATGGGGCAATTTAACTGTTCATGAGATGGATAGCCTGAGGGAAAACAACTGTTCCTGTGCCTGACGCTTCTGGTGCTCAGAGCTCTGAAGCGTCGGCCAGAAGGCAACAGTTCAAAAAGGTAGTAGGCAGGGTGAGTGGGGTCCAGAGTGATTTTTCCATCCTTTTTCCTCACTCTGGAAGTGTATAGTTCTTGAAGGGGGGACAGGGGGCAACCAATAATCCTCTCAGCAGTTCGAATTGTCCTTTGCAGTCTTCTGATGTCTGGTTTCGTAGCTGAACCAAACCAGACAGTTATTGAAGTGCAGAGGACAGACTCAATGACTGCTGAGTAAAACTGTATCAGCAGCGCCTGTGGCAGGTTGAATTTCCTCAGTTGGCGAAGGAAGTACAACCTCTACTGGGCCTTTTTCACAATGGAGTCAGTGTGGGTCTCCCACTTCAGGTCCTGTGAGATGGTAGTGCCCAGGAACCTGAATGACTCCACTGCTGCCACAGTGCTGTTTAGAATGGTGAGGGGGGACAGTGTTGGGGTGTTCCTCCTAAAATACACAATGATCTCCACCGTTTTGAGCGTTTTTAGCTCAAGGTTGTTTTGACTGCACCAGACAGCCAGCTGTTCAACCTCCCTTCTGTAAGCAGACTCATCGTCATCTCGGATGAGGCCGATGACATTGGTGTCGTCTGCAAACTTCAGGAGCTTGACAGAGGGGTCCTTGGCGATGCAGTCATTGGTGCAGAGGGAGAAGAGTAGTGGGGAGAGCACACATACCTGGAGGGCACCAGTGCTGATTGTACAGGTGCTAGAAGTGAGTTTCCCCTGTCTCACAAGCTGCTGCCTGTCCATCAGAAAGCTGGTAATCCACTGTCAGATAGACATGGGAACAGAGAGTTGGTGTAATTTAATCTGGAGTATAGCTGGGATGATGGTGTTGAAAGCCGAACTGAATCCACAAAAAGGATCCTTGCATATGTCCCTGGTCTGTCCAGATGTTGCAGGATATGATGCAATCCTATGTTGATTGCATCATCCACAGACCTGTTTGCTCTATAAGCAAATTGAAGGGGATCTAGAAAGGGTCCGGTGATGTTCTTCAGGTGGGCCAACAGCAGTCTCTCAAATGATTTCATGACCACAGATGTCAGGGCAACAGGTCTGTAGTCATTAAGTTATGTGATGTTTGGTTTCTTTGGGACAGGAATAATGATTGAGCATTTGAAGCAGCAAAACTGCTCCAGTGATCTATTGAAGATCTGTGTGAAGATGGGGACCAGCTGGTTAGCACAGGATCGAAGACACGCTGGTGAGACGCCATCTGGGCCTGAAGCCTTCCTCGTCTTTTGTTTCCGAAAGACGTGGCTCACATCATCTTCACAGATCTTAAGTGCAGGTTGAGTAGCAGGAGGGGGAGGAGGGGGGTTGCAGGAGGTGTTGGTATTTGTGTGAAGTGAAGGTCAGAGTGGGTGTGGGGTGTGAGATTGGGCCTTTCAAATCTGCAGTAGAACACATACAGGTCGTCAGCCAGTTGTTGGTTCCCTACAGGGTTGGGGGTAGGAGTCCTGTAATTTGTGAGTTGTTTCATGCCACTCCACACTGATGCAGGGTCGTTAGCTGAAAACTTGTTTTTAGGGGTTAAAGGCCCTCAAAAAAGTACTCCACTGGAGAAGATGGAGAATATATTCCATGATTTTTACAAATCAGAACTGATTATAAACAAAATGTAAACTTGATAACCTTCATCGCATGTCCTACATAATATATAATATATATATATATATATATATATATATATATATATATATATTTATATATCATTTTTACTATAATTAGGGTCTCCGTAACTCCAGATCTAAAAGATGAAAAAAATTAATTGAATGCATTTTTACATGGTATGACTTTCTGACTGGTGTACACACGGGTGTAGAGTAGTTATATCATACAATTTCTTTATTTCTTTAATTGTATTTTTAATGTCTTTTTGCTGGGGTCAGATTGACCCCAAACAGAAGCAACATTGCTCTTTTGGATAATAATCACAATACGTATATAAAATACAAATAAAAAATATATAAAATTGGAAAAACAGAGAGATAAAGCTTCAATGGTAATTCTTTACATTAATGTTCACTTTATTAAGGATTTAAAAGAAGTTTATTAATGACTAATAAGTCGTATACAAATGCATTAGAAATCATTAAGATGTAGTTATAATAACATGAATAAAAAGGGCAACTGTCATGCAACACTTGCCAAATAGTGAGCAGTTCAACTTATATGTAATAAATGCTTAATAAATACACTTATTCATATAATTCATGATTTATGTAAACCACTACTCTGAGTGGTGTCCCAACTTAACTAGTCAAAGTTACCTAAAGTCATCAACAAAAACACTTTTCCATTCTTCATGCTCATTGACAGCATATATCATATAATGAAATCTGATGACCATTATACTATACTGAGCTTTATGTATACAAGTTTCTAATGTTGGCAACTACATAATAAATGCTTTATTTGTGCCCACTTTACATTAAGGTACATTTTCATAGGTTACCAATGTTGATTAAGTGTAATTTAGCATTTATAACATATGAGGTAAAATGACTCACTCAGTGGTACTCACTATTTGACAGGTATTGCATGAAAGTCACCCTTTGTTTCATGTTGTTATAACCACATTTGCTGGGGTCAAATTGACCCCAAACAGAAGCAACGTTACTATTTCGGATAATAACAATTTCGGAAATAAATATATACAATTGGTAAAACAGAGAGATAAAGCGTCAATGGTAACACTTTACATTAATGTTCACTCTATTAAGGCTTTATAAGAAGTTTATTAATGACTATTAAGTCATATTCACATGCATTATAAATCATTAAGATGTAGTTATAACAACATGAATAAAAAGGGCAACTGTCATGCAACACTTGCCAAATAGTGAGCAGTTCAACTTATATGTAATAAATGCTTAATAAATACACATTCATAAAATTCATGATTTATGTCACAATGCAGCAAAAAATAGACTATTATAGTCATATTAAAATGAGGGGCTATGTTATTCCGCCCCCTAATTTTGTTGTCACTTTCCTTATCATGTTGATGTCAAAAGACACCACTACTCTGAGTGGTGTCCCAACTTAACTAGTCCTAGTTACCTAAATTCGTCAACAAAAACACTTTTCAGTTCTTCATGCTCATTCACAACATATATCATATAATGAAATCTGATGACCATTATACTATACTGAGCTTTATGTATACAGGTTTCTAATGTTGGCAACTACTTAATAAATGCTTTATTTGTGTCCACTTTACATTTAAGATTCATTTTCATAGATTACCAATGTTCATTATGTGTAATTTAGCATTTATAACGTGAGGTAAAATGACAGACTCACTATTTGACAGGTATTGCATGAAAGTTACCCTTTGTTTCATGTTATTATAACTGCATTTTAGTGATTTATAATGCATTTGTAAATGAATTATAAGTCATTAATGAGCCAGTTTATAAACTCTTTACAAAGAGAACATTGATGTAAAGTTTCACCGCTTCAATAACATCTGCCTAATGGTTTTTTTTTATTAGGTCAGAGGAACATTTTCAACAAATTTGTACAGAAAAAGAATAGGTTAATTATTCTTTTACTTTACACTATTGTTATTAATACACATACAGCATTTGGGTCTCTGGAACCCAAAAACTTCCAGAATGTAAATTCACATGAGGGTAAATAACTGGGAGAAAACAAACCGATAAACAGAAACAGAAAGCTGAATGATAAGAAGAATTTCCCAATGACCCGATGCTGATTTGTTAGTAAGTTGAGCTAACCTTGCTGTCAGAGAAGTCGTAATCCAAGGAGAACTGTAGTTTGCCAAGCTTCTCCTTCTCTTTGGGTTCCTCCTCTTTCTCTTCAGTTATTCCAATGTCTATATCTTCTTCATCATCATCCTCTTCCTGTTTCTGGAGAGACAAATGTAGAGACGGGTGTTAAAGGAGGAAGACGAGCAAATGTGATGGAAGTAAATAAAGCTTTCCAAGCATGGTTCAGTGGGCAAATTCTCATCTTACCTGAAGTTTGCCAGGTGTCAAACCACCTGGGTGTTACTGTATGTAACTGCATCAGCGATGACCTTGGTAGCAACCTGACTTGATTTCACTTTTCTTTTCAAGACACCATTTGCGCCAACAGTCAACTGTACTGTGCACATTGCATTTGAAGAGGGAAATTAAAATAAAATGCTTAGTTTCCTTCTGAAACCTCTAAGGCACTCTGTCCATAAACTGACTCTCAGTCTGTATGGTATATTAAATCCTGCTATATATTGACTGAGAGACTTAATTTACACATGAAAAAAGACTCCATAGAGACACCACGTGGTCAAAAGGATGTGGCCGCCTGAACCTTACACTCACATGTGCTTGTTGAACATTTAATTTCAAAATAATTGGAATTAATAGGTAGTTGCTCCTTTCTTTGCTGATTTTTTTTAATTTTATTTTTAGTAATTGCTGTAGCTGAAATAGCCAAACATGTTAATTTGAATGAGGCTTCCACATACCTTTGGTCATGTGGTGTACATAAGAGAAGTGTTGGTTCTTAATAAAGAAAAGAGAACACTTGCATCTTCTAAAGCTGATATAGATATCAGACATACAGCATTAAATGATTATTTGGAAGAAAAGTTGTGGCAGAAATATATTTATTCTTACAATAATGGAGCAGAACAAGAGTTAGACAGATCATCATTTTTTCTCTTTCACCTGAGCACACAAAACACAACACAAAATGATCCTTCCTGCTGCTATTCAAAATGGACAAATGTAACAAAAATGTTAAAAAATTAATGTTAATTAACTTGTATTAATTAACTTGTATTATCTAGTATTTACGTACTCTGTTGGTGATTTAATTTCATAGTATGATTCTGTTGTAATCAATAGAACATTTGTGTCCTGTGCCGTAATTGAATACAAGTGATGCTGTTTTACAAGGCTGTCTATTTTGTGTGTAAACTAAAACATTAACTGAAACAGAACCCATCTTTGACTTAAATTAAACTAAATATAATCAAATCATAAATCAACAGTGCAATCATTAAAGGAAAAAAAGAGTAATAATGACATAGAAAGAAAAAAGGAATATCTGCAATAGCTTATAGATTGTTGCGATAGATAATGTGTTCTTTTTAAAGATAAGTTAAAAACACATTTTTGAATATATTTGTAAAGTCTGTGAAGCCTTGTTTGCAATTGAAAAATTCCAATAATTTAGATTGTATGCCTCTTTGTAACACATTTTTCTTATATTTCTAAAGAAGTTATGAACCAGTAAATGTCTTTTGATGATGCGATGCCAATAAAAAGTTGAGTGAAATAATAGCAAATCCTTATAATGGTAGATTACATTTTACAATGTGAGAAGTGACAGATTTTTATCAGTCTGCTGGGAAATAAAATTGTGTTTACAAGGTACCAAGCTGTACTTGATTTGCCAGTCACTAGTTAAATTTTGTAGCATCAAATCTTTGAAAGATATAAAGACTTTTTTTTTTTTTTTTTTTTTTTTTGAAGCACTAAGTAGAAAGTAAACTAGATATCTACAAGCAAAGCTAGCTACATACAGTATATTCCACTTAGTGTTCTAAGTTATATCTGTTAGAAAATTTGTATTACTTTTGGACCGACATAAATGCTTCTCTACACATATGCGAAAAGACTAAAGAAAATTTACTCTGGTTGGTCGCATTATATGTTATATCCTGTTTAAGTGTTTGGTTCTTCACCAAAATTAGCTCCAAAGCAGACCAGACTTCATGCTGAGAGTTATAAGTCTGACTCTGCGAGACTAGTTGAATCCTAGTATCAGTGTGCTCTGAAATACACAGAGTGTTGTATATAATATTAAGGCTCTTTCAGACAGGCAGTGCTTTGGGGGCCACTGGTGTGATCAAGCAGTAGCTACCCATGGCAAGCTTATCCATGTGGGATGCCCAAATGCAGCACTACTAGAACCCCACTGTGTTTCATGAGATCAATGATTTTTTATGCACTCTGTAGAATTTATGGAGCTTCAAAAGCAAAGCTAGTAAATCAGCAAATAATAGCTTACATAGATGGAGCTGTCTGGTTCAGCTTTGGGGAAAAAATAAGCAAACAGAATGAGTACAAGAAGATTGAAAGAGTTGAATCTGTATGATTCTTAAAATAACAAAAATATATTTGAAGAGAAGATTTGAACTTTCTGGCTACTCACCTCTACACACACTCATACACACTTACGTTTACTAGCTATTTAATTGAGGACATACCATAGACTTCTATTGATTTTACATAAAGCTAATTATAATTACTATACACTAAATATAACCCAAACATGGTGCCTTGATCCCATAACGGAAGAAAAAAATAAAAAATATAATGCAAAAATTGAGACTTTATTTCTCGCAATTGTTCGAAGTTGAAACCGCGACAAATAAAGTAGCAGTTCTAAAATATAAAGTTACAATTGAGAGATATTAAGTCGAGATACAGTATAGATAATAAGTCGAAACTGTGATATATAAATCGCAATTGCGTGAACTCAAGTCGTAGCTGTGAGATATAAATTCAATTACGACTAATAATTGCCTATTTTTTTTCAGAGGGGAGTTCAGTCTTCCCTACAAACCCTAAAAATTTGCATTTTTAGAATTATTCACTAAAATAAATAAATCAGGGTTCCCACTCTTTTCATGGCTCACTTTTCCAGGATACTTCCAGGATATTTTATGTGCCCAACAAGTGTAAAATGTAAGCAAAAATACATGCGTCCATTTAAATCGAGCTTTTATTTTGCCGTTTCGGTGTATTTTGAATGGTAGTTTCTCACCTCCAGATAAGCAGTTCGCTACATGGCCCATTGTGATTATTAATCCCTGTAAAGCTGTGATTTAATTAAATAAATACATAGTCTTTATGTGCTGCGTACTTCAGAGCAGAGATGATCACGAGTCTTTCATCTGAAGTCTGAGTCATGTCTGAAATCTTTAAGCTGGAGTCCGAGTCAACTCTCGTGTCTTTTGTCAAGAGTCCGAGCCTAGCCTCAAGTCACTAAACATTACATCTTTTTATATATATATATATATATATATATATATATATATATATATATATATATATATATATATATATATATATATATATATATATATATATATACACTCAAAAATGATAAGTGTATGATCTTTGAAAAATCTGGGATACTAATAGGATTCTACCTGAATAATATTTAATTTTATTTAATTTTCTTTTATGATTTGTGCAATGCAATGTAATGCGATATCATTAGGTAGGGCTGGGCGATTTGGCCAAATTTTTTTATTGTATTTTATTAATTTTATTAATAATTGTTTTTCATATCGCTCGATATCGATTTTTATCACGATATATACTGTACATTTCATATCGGTAATAGGGGCAGAACTGCATTCCACATGTTTACTAGTGAATGAATTAAACATAACTTGTTTGTTTAGAAGCAAACTCCAGAGGGTAAGCTACCTTCAAAGTACACCCAGTTTAGGATTTAACCCTACATAAGGTGTGTGACCCCTTTTTGATAAAATTTAGCCAATTTCATTATCTTCAGTTTGACCCCACTGAAAGACTTTCTTGTGATGTTTCACTGTCCAGCTCAGTAGGTGGCGGTAATGCACCATAAACTGGATTGCCAACCAGCAATAAACATCACCAGAAGAAGAAGACTTTATTTCCTGTGACAACGCTATGGATCATGAAAAAACTTTTAACCAAATAGTACATAAATAAACAGTAATGGTGTTGATGTTGGAGTTGTTGTTGTGTTTAGTCGACAGCTGCTGTATTGTATTGTCAGTGCTGTCTTGTTCGGTACACAACAATATTAAATTAGCCGGATAGCTAGCTAATGGCTGGCGGCTACCGAGACTGATTGGTTTCCATGACAGCAGGGCTGCCTGCTAATACTTCCTAACAGGCTGATTTCATGTCTGTGATTCAGTTAGCTAGCTGTGTGTATTACTTTGCCAAACTTCTTCCGATTTTAGTCGAGTCTGAAGTCTATTAAAATGCGACACGAATCCGATTCTCTAACTCGAGTCCCCATCTCTGCTTCAGAGTGTTCTGCTCTCTGTCATCTCACACACACAAGAGCGCACATGATGATCATGATGAATTGTTTTCAGTGTATGAGCGTCTGGCTTCATTTTGAAGTGCACATCACTTGCACTTTTAAAGTTTATAACTTAAATGTTTTGTGGTTAACACAACAGTGATGTTGGAATGAAAAAATCGTATTTTGTACTATATCAATTATTAAACTGTTCCATCAGAGCAAATCAGAGATGACAGCAGATGAGCAGAGAATGTATGTGACAGGGATTCATTCATGATAGTTAATTGTTGACGTTGTTTCACAATTCGCAGCCGCCGACAGTGACAAAACTATACAAATTTATGTATTTGACTCCTTTTCCGAGTCCCGATTTTTACCATGTTTTTGGGCATGTAACAAAAACCTTGTTAGCAACACAGTCAAACACAGTCTATGCTGGAATGTTTTCCAGGACAAATTATTATTTTCTAGGACATTTAGGAATTTTTTTCTAATTTTCCATAACTTGTCTATGACTGGAAAACTGCATTGCAAAATTTCAGGTTTTCCAGGATGCGTGGGAACCCTGATAAATACATCATTCATTAAATGTATTAATAATTTTTCCAATTGAAGACATCCCTAGATTTACTCATAGTGAAGTTTCAGCAGATTTAGCTTACTTCTAGGAACATATTATCCCCATACTATAACTAAGTAAACCCATGCACACTCAACAACACACATACTGTACTTATTCCCTCTCTCTCACACAGACAAAAAGCACCATTTCTTATATTTTAACAAACATGATAGAATGCATTCATGCATGCCAAGCCACAAAATGCAAATATTCTTTACTGATTGAATAATTAATAGAGCCATTTTGAAGAAAACCCTTGCATTGCTGGCATTTAATCAGTATGATGATTAATGATGTAACAGAATAATGTAATATTCCTAATATGAAAAGTGTAGAGGTTCTCTTACGTAACTAAAGAAGTGACTTGCATTGGGCATTCAGAGGCAAACATGCTAAGTTTCAGCGCATTCATCTTAGTAAAGGTGACAGATGGAATAAGAAATGGTGAATTTATTAATGTATTAGCACCAACAGCTCTGTGATCATCTCAGCGTGTAATCACTACTGTTTTCATCATATTATGATTATTCATTATCAAATTGAGAAATCAAGGTAGCTGCTTTAGGTGTTGTTCACTACCCCAAGAGAAAACACTGGCCTGTAATGTCTCCAATATGTATGGTGTGCCTATTTGTGAACAACTAGAAAAAATGCATGAACATTTTGTGGAATTGTTAGTCTATAAGCCACCCACCTTAGACCTTTTTTTAGCAGGTCCAATTCTTGGGGTAGTATATAAAAAGTTTATTTAAAACTGAACCACACAAAATTTGCATGCACACACACTATCACGCACATACAAAATCATTCAAACAAACTAAATGCACACACACGCACGCACGCACGCACGCACGCACGCACACACACACAAAACATTGCAATATGTCTCTTGATTTCTCTATTGTCTGCCCTACCTATATCATTCCATGGATCATCTCTACATTTTAGAAAAAAAAAAATATGTATATATTTGTTTCTTTACACACAATGGGTTGTCCAGGAAAGTTACTCTCAAGTCAAGTTGTGGTCATTCACTGGTGCCTGTATGAAGGGCATGCATTGGGCTTTGTTTCAAATGCTGCTTCACCTGATCTGGACATTTCTGCTGGTTCCCTTTTCAGACACTCAACTGCTTTAATAAAATGTTTGAAATATGGTCTTCCACAAATTCAAACAATATAGAACAAATTTAGGTAAATAAAAAATTAGGGTAAATATAGGTAGGTATAGATAGGCTTGGATATGTATAGAAAGGTGGAGCAGCTTTTAGAAAACAAATCGCCAACCATACCCTTAAACATGCATGTTAGTGGGGATTGGTGTGTTGGTGTCTCTCAGTAAGCTGGGATGAAGTTTAAGTTCATAACCAAATGCAAATACATTCCTAAAGAGCCATCCCTTATGTTCGTTTGGCCTTCAATCACCCATACTGCTTGTGTTCATGTGTCATGTCAAACCGGTGGAATGCAAGCACCCCCCACCCAAACTAGTTCCTCAGGCAATCTCAGCACCCCTGCAGCTTGCAAGACTCAAGTAGAAGCCAAATATGTCATTCCTAGCCAGTCATCATAGCCCAACTCCCCTTGCCCTGGTCTGAGCCTACACCAGGCAGTCAGAAAGGGGCGCTGCAAGCCATGTCACACCTACCGTAAGTAGACCGGTCCACCACAGTCAAGATACACGGAGCACATATCAGACACAAAGTGGGAAGGAAAGAGAGATGAAGAGATGGAGAGAGAGGAAGAGATTGAACTCACAGAAGACAGAATCAAGTAGAGGAAATCAAGTAAACACTCAATGGACATCTATAAAAATGACACATTTTTGTTTCAATAAACAATCTGTTATTCATCGTTCTTATACACATTACTTATTACACAGCTCTCTTGAATACTTGATTCTGATTGGTCAATCACAGTACTGAGTGATCAATTATTTTTGTATTATGATGCTTAATGCTATATTTGACCATTGTCATTGGTAACATACCGGTGGCTATTTTCATTAGATCTCTTGTCTCTGTGAGCTCTCTATTTTTATATCAAAGCATGTTAAAAGAGCTAATCAATGACATCTTATGATTTAAAATGGTAAGCTACCATATGCAGTGGGAAATGGCCTTGAAGGATTTCAGTTTACATTTTAAAACCTTTGATAGGTGCTTGGAAGAACAATGATCCGGTAAGAGATATAAAGAGCTGGATAAGAGAACATAAAATAGAGGAAGTCGTGTTATATTTTAGCTAAATATGTTAGCTAACTAGTCCATGAATAAAAGTAATTTAGATTGCAGACTGAAAATAATATATAATGGTCAAATATGTTTGCCCAAGGTGATAAAAATAAGAAATCTGTTTAAAATCTAGTTCAAAATATGCGTGTCAAGTTCAAAGAAATGTAGTCTTTGTCCATGTTGATTTCATAATTTTTTTTAAAACATACACAGCAATTTTCTACAAACATTTTTAATGGTTTTCAAAATGTTAAGTGGTGTAACCATAAAATAAAAGGTATTAAAATACTTGCTCAGTGAATACACCTGCGTGTTCAAAATGAAATCAATAATTTAAAAAAAGTTTTTACACTTATTTTTAAGGTAATATACTGTATAAATATACACACACATACTGGCAGCCAAAAGTTTGGAATAATGTACAGATTTTGCTGTTTCGGAAGGAAACTGGTACTTTCATTCACCAAAGTGGCATTCAACTGATCAGTGTATAGTCAGGACATTACTGATGTAAAAAATAGCACCATCACTATTTGAGGAAAAAGTCATTTTTTATCAAATCTAGACAGGCCCCATTTCCAGCAGCCATCGCTCCAACACCTTATCCTTGAGTAATCATGCTAAATTGCTAATTTGTTACTAGAAAATCACTTGCCATTATATCAAACACAGCTGAAAGCTATTTGGTTCGTTAAATGAAGCTTAACATTGTGTTTGTTTTTGAGTTGCCACAATATGCAATAGACTGGCATCAATATTGGTCAAAAGTGGCAAAAAAGAAACAGCTTTTTCTAGAAACTCATCAGTCAATCATTGTTTTGAGGAAGAAGGCTATACAATGCTTGAAATTGCCACAAAATAAAAAAAACTAAAAAAAAAAAAAAAAAACTGAAGATTTCATACAAAGGTGTACACTACAGTCTTCAAAAACAAAGGACAACTGGCTCTAACAAGGATAGAAAGAAATGTGGAAGGCCAGACGTACAACTAAACAAGAGGATAAGTACATCAGAGTCTCTAGTTTGAGAAATAGACGCCTCACATGTCCTCAGCTGACAGCTTCATTGAATTCTACCCGCTCAACACCAGTTTCATGTACAACAGTAAAGAGAAGACTCAGGGGTACAGGCCTTATGGGAAGAATTGCAAAGAAAAAGCCACTTTTGAAACAGAAAAACAAAAAGAAAAGGTTAGAGTGGGCAAAGAAACACAGACATTGGACAACAGATAATTTGAAAAGTGTGTTATGGATCTTAACCCCATTGAGCTTTTGTGGGATCAGCTAGACTGTAAGGTGCGTGAGAAGTGCCCGACAAGACAGCCTCATCTATGGCAAGTGCTACAGGAAGTGTGGGGTGAAATGTCACCTGAGTATCTGGACAAACTGACAGCTAGAATGCCAAGGATCTGCAAAGCTGTAATTGCTGCACGTGGAGGATTTTTTGATGAGAACACTTTGAAGTAGTTTACAGTTTGTCTCAGTCGATTTTATAAATTTCTCCAAACTATAATCAGTGCTCTCAAAACAATTCACACAGCAGATGAAACAGACACTCAGTTTTGCAAAACAATTCAGTTTCACTGCATAATGAAGCAACATATTCTTTTCTGATAATGCATTTATTAAAACTAAATACTAACATCAAAACTATAGATGTGTTCTCTGTTGAATTCATAACATTTTCAGCTATAGACACACAACTTGTTTGAAATTGAAATAACACATTTATCATAAAAATCCACAATAAAGACCTTTTTCCATCTGTTTTCATAAAATGCCTCTAAATTGCTAGTTGTTCCTGCCCTTCCTCTGGAAGGATGAAGTTTACTGTAAAAAAAAAACAAAAAATATCCTGGTTACTTTCCTAACCTCCGTTCTCTGATGGAGGGAACGAGACGTTGTGTCAATGTAGTGACACTAGGGGTCACTCTTGGGAGCCCCAAACACCTCTGCTTTTTGAAAAAAGGCCAATGGGAATTGGCGAGTGGAATCTGCATGCCACTCCCCTGGGCATATGGGTATAAAAGGAGCTTGTATGAACAAGTTGATTGCCCAAAAAATAGGGATAGGCTAGCCCAGTCGTGGCCTCTTTTCCTCTTTTTTCTCCCCAAAAAGAGTGGAATTTATTAGGCGACTGGGGGCCGTAAATGTCTGCGTCAGGGGGGTGTCACTCCCAAGGGGAAGACACACCCAGCCCGGGGGGGGGGTATTTTGAGTGGAAATACATCACATGGTCTTACCAAGTCTTGTCGGAAGTATGTCATGTGGAGAAGTCCCATGGTAAGTCCTCCTGGGGCAGCACTTGCAGGTTCACAACCTGATCCCTAAATGGGGTTGTGGGAACCTTGGGCACATAGCCCGGTTGGGATCTCAGGATCACAAAAGAGTAACCTGGACCGAACTCCAGGCACAATTCGCTGACAGAGCATGCCTGCAGGTCCCCTACCCTCTTGATGGAAGTGAGCGCAGTCAGGAGGGCAGTCTTCAAAGAGAGTGCCTTAAGCTCAACTGACTCCAGGGGCTCAAAGGGAGCACCCTGTAGACCCCGAAGGACTACAGAGAGGTCCCACGAGGGCATGAGGCGTGGTCTGGAGGGATTCAACCTCCTAGCGCCTCTCAGGAACCTGATGATCAAGTCATGCTTCCCCAAATACTAACCATCCACTGTCTCGTGATGTGCCGAAATGGCGGATACATACACCTTCAAGGTGGAGGGGGACAGCCGCCCCTCCAGCCTCTCCTGCAGGAAGGAAAGCACCGATCCGACTGCGCATCTCTGGGGGTCTTCGCGTCAGGAAGAACACCACTTAGCGAACAGACGCCACTTCAAGGCATACAGGAGCCTCGTAGAGGAGCCCTAGACTGAGTGATCGTGTCTACCACCGTGGGTGGTAAGCCACTTAGGTCTTCCGCGTCCCGTCCAAGGGCCAGACGTGGAGATTCCAGAGGTCTGGTCACGGGTGCCAGATGGCGCCCCATCCCTGAGAAAGAAGGTCCATCCTCAGGGGAATTTGCCAGGAGGGGGCTGTCGTGAGGAGCGTGAGGTCCAAGAACCACATCTGGGTGGGCCAGTAGGGTGCTACTAGGACAATCTGCTCCTCAACCTCCCTGACCTTGCACAGGGTCTGTGCAAGCAGGCTCACTGGGGGAAATGCGTATATGCATAGTACAGGGGGCCAGCTGTGCGCCAGTGCGTCTATACCAAGGGGTGCCTCGGTCAGGGCGTGCCAAAGCAGGCAGTGGTAGGATTCTCGGGAAGCAAACAGGTCTACCTGTGCTCGACCGAATCAACTCAAAATCAACTGCACCACCTGGGGTTGGAGTCTCCACTCTCCCCTGAGCGTAACCTGTCGTGACAGCGCGTCCACTGTGGTGTTGAGGTCGCCTGGGATGTGAGTGGCTCGTAGCAACTTGAGGCGCTGGTGACTCCAGAGGAGGAGATGGTGGGCGAGCTGTGACATGCAACGGGAGTGTAGATAGCCTTGACAGTTGATGTACACTACCATCGCTGTGTTGTCTGTCCGGACCAACACGTGCTTGCCCTGGATCAATACTGCCAACAACTCAAGGTAGTTGATGTGCCAACGCAGCCGCGGGCCAGTGCAGGAGCCGGCGGCTGTGTGCCTGTTGCATACGGTGCCCAAGCCTGCCTTGGAGGCGTCCGTCGTAACCACAACACACCTGGAGACCTGCTCTAGGGGAACCCCTGCCCGTAGAAATGCAAGGTAGGTCCAAGGGCTGAAGAGGCGGCGACAGATCGGTGTGTTGACCATGCGATGTGTCCCGTGGTGCCATGCCAATCTCAGGACTCGAGTCTGAAGCCAGTGCTGAAGTGGTCTCATATACATCAACCCGAGCAGTGTGGCAACCACTGAGGATGCCATATGCCCCAGGAGTCTCTGAAAAAGTTTCAGTGTAAACACTGTCTTCTGTCTGAACGCCTTCAGACAGTGCACGCTCGTACCTGCGGCGCGCCGTCATTGAGACTGATTCCAACTCCAAGTCGAGAAAAGAGATGCTCTGAACCGGGGAGAGCTTGCTCTTTTCCCAGTTGACCCGAAGCCCCAGTCAGCTGAGGTGCGTGAGCACCAGGTCCCTGTGCGCACACAACACATCCCGAGAGTGAGCTAGGATTAGCCAGTCGTCGAGATAATTGAGGATGAGGACGTTCACTTCCCTTAGCGGGGCAAGGGCTGCCTCTAAGACCTTCGTGAAGACGCGAGGGGACAAGGACAGGCCGAAGGGGAGGACCTTGTATTGGTACGCCCGGCCCTCGAAAGCAAACTGCAGGAAGGGTCTGTGTTGAGGTAAGACCAAGACGTGGAGGTACGCGTCCTTCAGGTCTATCGCCGCAAACCAATCTTGATGCCAGACACTCGCTAAAATGCGTTTTTGCATCAGCATCTTGAACAGGAGTCTGTGCAAGGCCTGGTTCAGTACTCGCAGGTCCAAGATTGGCCGCAACCCACCGTCTTTCTTTGGTACAATGAAGTAGGGGCTGTAAAACCCTTTCTTCATCTCGGCTGGAGGGACAGGCTCTATCGCACCCTCCCGTAGAAGGGTAGCGATCTCCGTATGCAAGGTAGCGGCATTCTTGCCCTTCACCAAGGTGAAGCAGACGCTGCTGAACCTGGGCGGGCGCCTGGCGAACTGAATTACATAGCCAAGTTGGACGGTCCGAGTCAGCCATCGCGACGGGTTGGAAAGCGTGAGCCACGCGTCCAAACTCTGGGCGAGGGGACCAAGGGGATAATCATGTCAGACATACTGGTAGGTGAGGCCTCGCCAGTTCTGGGAGCCTGAGGTGCCACATTGAGGGGGCTCGCACCCCGTTGCCGTGCTGAGTCCAGAGACATCAAAGCACTTACCTGGCTCCTGATGCCCACCATAAGATTGGTCGAGGAGGGGGAGGAGGAACATCGTCCCAGCAGTCTGTTGGAACCAACCCGGTGTGGGCATGTTTGTGCCACAGCTGGGCGCGCAGGGGCGGGGGGTCCACCACTGTAGCACCAAACCTGCCAAAATGGGAAGGTGGACGGCGGTCGTGACAACGGCTGTGCACACCTGACATGTGACCCAGAGAACAAGGAAACCACTCTTTTGTTGAAGTTTTGGATACGGCAGCCTCTTGGGCATGCAGCAAAAAATGAAACAAAAGATTCTCCTTCCGGCCCTCCACCCGGGGATGGAGTGGTCTGTCTACCAGCTCCGTAGAAGCTGGTCTGCTCGCCACTGTGTTGCTCGTCTCAGGGGTGCTTCAAAGCCTTCCTAGGGTTCTTGGCAGCCGACCGTGAGACGGGTGGCGTCTGCTTCCTGCGGTAGGCTCCACGCCGGGGCCGGGCCATCGGGGTAGGCTGCAGTGGAGCCGGTGCTGTTGCTGCAGGAGGACGCCCTTGGCGACGAGCAGACGGGGTGCGGGGTCTTGAGTCGTGCTGGGGCAGGATGTGTTGAATGGCCTCCATCTGCTGCTTCACCGCCAAGAACTGCTGGGCAAAGTCCTCGATGGTGTTGCCGAACTTGTCAGCCTCTCTCATGTCGACCAGGTTGAGCCAAAGGTGGCATTCCTGGACCACCGGGGTGGACATCGCCTGCCCGAGAGACCATGCCATGACCTTCGTCTCCCGGAGAGCGAGGTCGGTCACCGAGCGCAGTTCCTGCATCAATCCCGGGTCAGAATTACCGTCGTGCAGCTCTTTTGGCGCCTTGGCTTGGTGTACCTGCAGGAAAGCCATGGCATGCAGGGTGGAGGTGGCTTGTCCAGCGGCAGCACAGGCCTTAGCTGTCAGAGACGACGTAAACCTACAGGCCCTGGACGGGAGCTTCGGGCACCTGCGCTATGTGGTGGTGCACCGCGAATGCCTTTGTCCACCTGGGGAATCACCGAATACCCCTTGGCTGCCCCACCATCGAGGGTAGTGAGAGCGGGGTAGCTGAAAGGTGCCCCCCACGATCTTGTCAGCTCCTCATGCACTTCCGGGAAGAAAGGAACCTGGGTGGGGCATGGCCGTGAGCAGCGCTCTGGGCCCAGGAACCAATCATTGAGCTGCGAGGGTTCAGGGGAGAGTGAAGGGTTCAACTCTAGCCCAAAGCTCGCGGCTTCCCGGGAAAGCATGTCCATCATCTCCGCGTCGGTCTGAGACTGGGCGACCACACCCAAAGGGGGAAGCCCAACCAAAGCCTCCGCGTCAGAGTGGACAAGCCCGCTCTCCAATGCTGCGCTTGACAGCTCATCATCTTCCCGGGCCCCGAATAAGAGGTCGAACTCGCCCTGAGACGAGCTGGCGGTCTCATCCGAGAGCCCGACTGGAGAAAGCGAGAGTGCTGAGGAATGGGAGGTCCGTGGGGGGTTACCCGGTGTAGGTGGTCCCATTGGTGTCCCCAAATCTCCCCCAGTGCTAACCGACGCGGCCTCATACCCGTAGGTAGAAGGACCGAGGCAGGGAGCCGCTGGGGTGGCTTGCTTTCTTACAAAGGCAAGCCGCGACCGCAATGTTGCCATGGTCATGTTCTCGCAATGAGGACAAGACCCATCCATGAAAGAAATCTCCATGTGGGCAGCAACCAGACACGTAAGACATCGATCATGGCCGTCAGAAGCGGAGAGGAAACGACCGCAACCAAGAATAACACACAAGCGGAATGGCATCTTTAAAAAGACGTTCCGTATGTGCCGCTCTTTTAGAATTGAAAATGTATATTTAGAATATACTCTTTTTTTTTTTTTTCTGCCGAAGCACCCTGGGGAGTTCTCTGCAATCCACGGGTGCAGAGGGGGAGAAGCCGCTGAAATGTGCCGTAAAATCCAGCAGTTTGAGGTGATTGGTAGGGAGAATTGAATTCAGTGCACTGAATGCAACCACTCGGCTCCGAAGAGAAAATCTGAATGAGTGGTTGCATAGCAGCTCGTTTTATACCCGTATGTCTGGGTGAGTGGCATGCAAATTCCACTCGCTAATTCCCATTGGCCTTTTTTCAAAATGCAGAGGTGTTTGGGGCTCCCAAGAGTGATCTATCGTGTCACTACATCGACACAACGTCGAGTGAGTGACAGATAGGGAACAAAAAACAACAAACAAACCAAAAAAAAAAAAAAACAGTCTTGCTAAATTGTATGGACCTAAGGCAGCACTATAAGTGCAGATGGAACAGTAATTGTGGACATTGATTGACTGGCATGCAAAGGAATGGCATTTCTCCCTCTTCTTTTTTGTTGAGATTGAAGTCACTGTAGATCTGCTCACATTAGGCCAAACACTTTGTGTATCTCAGAGAGACCGTGATTCATAATATGATACTGTAAATTAGAGGAACTATCAGATCATTTGAGTCTCTTCTGTGTCTTCTTTATTCTTCCACCCTGCTGTCCTCTTTCTCTCTGCTCACCATCATTACACCATCTCCATTTGGTCTTTCCTCAACTCTTTCAATGCAGTGCTCACCCCTGAAAGAGTTGAGAAAACCTTTCCCTTTTCTCATCTCTTCTTCCTCCTATTTTCTCTTCCTTTAACCACTCTACCGCTTCTCATTTTGCACCTCTTCTTCATGTTGTTCTTCCTCTTCTTCTTCTTCTTCCTCATTGTTTGTTTGCTCTGAATTTTCATATTTGACCCCTTTTATAGATAGCAAAGTCATGACAGTTGTGTGAAAGATTTAGTAATTTGCATTTTCTTTGCTGTGTGCATTACAAACACAGCAGATATCAATATGAAGGCATTTGACAACCTGACGTGCATTTGAGAGTATGACTTTAATTTAGTTGTTTGTGTTAACTGTTTTAAAAGCATGAATTTTAGATCAGAGAAATTTGTATGTAGTGTTTCGAGAAAATTAGGAAAATCAAGAAAAATCTGTTTAGGACAATTACAAAGTGTTCAGATGGCTGTGTTAATTGTATTGAGAGCAGTGACCTGAGTTTAGAGAAATGCGTAAAATAAATTGAGAAAAAACTGCAAGAAGTTCTGAAAATGTTTTTCAAATTGTAATAGTAATTTTTCACATTATTAATGTCCTGACTATACATTGTGATCAGTTGAATGCCACTTTGGTGAATAAAAGTACCAATTTCTTTCCATAAGAGCAAAATCTGTACATTATTCCAAACTTTTGGCCAGCAGTATATACATATATATATATATATATATATATATATATATATATATATATATATATATATATATGTTACAAATATTATGGATTATTATTATTGGAGTCCAAATTAATATTTTTGGAATATTAGAGTCAATATTAATAACATTTAAAAACTAAATTGTTAAACTACTATTTTATTAAGAAATAATAATAAAAGATTATTCCATACTTATTTATTTATTAACACATTTATTTATTTATTTTTTACTGTCTCCAGATGGTTACACAACTTAGACATTTTTTACTTTACCTCCCACCCCCCTCAAAATAAAATCTTTCTTTTTTCATCATACAGTAATTGTTTTCTGTGAACTGAATTTTTTAATGCGTTTGATTTTTTCATAAAATTCCCTGCCAAAAAACGAGCATCACGTCACTGACTCATACATGACTCAAGTTGTAATGGACTATTTTTCTTGGGGGAAGCTAATCTACAAGTAAGATAGTAAAATAATTTCAACTCAGGTATCTATATTTATTTTGTAAGTAGCTGTGCATTAAGTGAGATTTACAGTCAGCCAATTTCATTATTGCAAATTAAACCCATTACTTCTATAACCAATTAAACAAATACATTTCAGAAACATGTAATTATTGGAGGTGTTTTTACAGTGCATAAATAATCTAAGTCTGTCTTGCTGTTGTTTATGCACAACAAAGTTTTTGAGATACTTATGATGACATCGACATTGACATTTATATATAGTAGCACATGATTTAATTGCATATGAAAGGGCAGAACTTTAATGATTCCCAAGTAGAAATTAGCTTGTCACAATAGCAAACATACAGAACTCAGCAGGGCCCAACACAACACAACAAATAATGCAAAACTATTTAGCTGTTCAGCTATTATATTTCCTACACAGAGATGAAAAAGATTTAGTGCCACTGTGCATCTGCTGAAAAATGTGTCATTTTTAACACAAAAGCACAAGAGATTAAGAACACACACATTCTTTTGGAAACCAAACTATACGTACACAGCAAATGAAATGACGAGGCGGAAAATCTTTCATGTAGCTTTCCTGCTTTACAGGCCGCAAATGACATAACAATGAATATTTTATATTCCATGAATATTAAATGGCAAAAAAATCTTTCCAGAATACCAACCATCCATTTCCATGACCTAGAAGCTATATCGGGGAGGTGTGAGGTAGTAACATGGCCATTTTTAAAACAGAGGAGCTTAGCTGTTTTGAGATTATAAAATATATTCAGTGAGCAAAAGCTTGAAAAAAAGATAGTGTCCATAAACTATTAAACTCATTGTAAAAGGCGGAAATTAGGCAGAAGGAACCCATTAATCTTTCTATTTCTTTCTACACTACCCATGATTGAAGTTTTGAAGGAGTGGTTCACCCAAAAATAAAAATGATTTCCTCATTCACTCACCCTCATGTCATTCTGTTTGATTTTCTTTCTTTCATGGAACACAAAATGAGAATATTAGCAGAATGTTGATGCTGAACTGTTTTCCATACAATTAAAGTTAATAGTGACCATGGGCTTTCAAGCTCCAAAAAGGACCAAACATCAACATAAAAGTAGAGGAGAGGAGGAGCTGTAGCAGAGGGGAGGATTATCAGTGAATAACAACTTAAATTCTGGTCTTTTTTCACACAAAACTATTTTAAATGACTTCAGAAGACTTTAAATATTGCAAATTGGTCATCTGGACTACTGTTATGGTGCTTCTGTCCCTTTTGGATCTTGACAGCCTCTGGTCACCATTCACTTTCATTATATGGGAAAGAATAGTGTGAATCTCCTGTTGTGATCTACAGAAGAAAGTCATATGGGTTTGGAAAGACATGAGGGTAAGTTAATGATGACAGAATTAAATTGTTTTGGTGAACTAGATGTGTGAGTGGTGTTAGGTGGTCATACCTCTCCTCCCTTCATGTTCTTCATTCCCACGTCTCCCTTCCCTTTCTTTCCCTTCTTGCCTTTCTTCTTCTTAAGACAAGTCTTTTTAACGATGCAGAAACAGCATGTGAGGATGAGGACCACAGCTACGATAGCGATGGCAATGATTGCCCAGGGAGGCACTAAAAGTGAAAGACAGAGAAAGATGAATAGGGGCTGTGAAAAATAACTGTTCTATTTAAAGAGCCAAGTGTTTATTTACCATTACCCCATGATCAATAAAAAACAGGGCCATAACTTACCATTTTTCTCAATTGCTTTGGCTCAATTCCCGAATGAGAATATATAACAATGATGCTTATATATATATATATATATATATATATATATATATATATATATATATATATATATATATATATATATATATATTTTTTTTTTTTTTTTTTTCAAAACAATAAGTTAAAACCTCTGAACAATTAGTTTCTTGTTCACACCAAATTTGAATTTCTTATTCATTTAAGCAAATTGCACGTGTTTTGGCACATGTGTGCAAAAGAGTAAGTACAATTGTCTACAATTTGCACAATAACTAAATGCACATGGCTTGCTGATCAAAACTGATGAGTTGATTCTCAATTAAATTGTTATACTTTTCACAACTTCTAAACATTCTTTCATCGTGTGAGCCATCACATGCAAAATGATCCATTCAATTATCAAAATCTGTCAGATATACACATATATTCCATAAATATCTATAACATGGAATATTTGTGATGTCTGCTAAATCTCTGGCAAGACCAACAAGAGTGACAGGATGTGGAACTTGTAGTGTTACATACTGTGAGGAGATACAATTTATTAATCTTTACAGAACTACTGCAAGTTTTTCAGTGTTGTGTTTTTTGTTTTTTTGTTTTTTTTTGCATAGATATGATTTTGTGGCAATTTTCTGTTCACTATACTGTATATGACTTTACATGTAAGAAATGTGTAAAAATGGACATGCAAATGTGAATTTTCTGTTTACATGTAACACATTGCTACAAAAATAAATTTACTGTATACATACAAATGTGCATATCCTTTTTCTGTGTACTACAGTATAGTACAGTACTGACTTTTCCCAGTAAACTTTTACCTACTGTTGAAATCGGTATCTAAAAAGCTCAGTGTGATACACAAAAGCATTCGGCTAGACAAAACTGACATTCTTGTATAGTACAGTAAGCAGACAGTGTCAACAAAACAGTAGAACAAAAATGAAATTTGTATATAATAAACATTTCCAGGGTTGACTGCCATAGTGAAAAAAACATCTAAACATTTTGACCAGTACGGCTCACACGATGACAAAACAACTTTTCATTTGGTGGCATTGGCCAATTTACTGATACGATAATTAGATTTTGAAGCATGCATTAAATGTTTGGGTGAGTAGACATGCAATAGAGTTGTGATGTCCCATAAAACAGTTGTGACAATTGCACTTACAGTTTAGAGAATATTAAGACTGTTTCAAAAAATGAGAACGTCATGGTTACTTGTGTAACCTCCATTCCCTGATGAAGGGAACGATACGTTGTGTCGATGTAGTGATACTAGGGGTCACTCTTGGGAGCCCGAGACACCTCTGGTCTTTGACAAAAGGCCAATGAAAATTGGCGAGTGGTATTTGCATGCCACTCCCCCGGACATACGGGTATAAAAGGAGCTGGTATGCAACCATTCATTCAGGTTTTATGCTGAGGAGCCGATATAAGGTCCGGCCATTTCAGCGGGTACTTCAGCGTTGTGGCAGGAGGGACACAACATCTTGTTCCCTCCATCAGGGAACGGAGGTTACACAAGTAACCATGACGTTCCCTATCTGTCACTCACTCGACGTTGTGTCGATGTAGTGACACTAGTGGTCCCTATACGAAACGCCACAATTGGCTGAACTGTGTTACGTGAACTGGTGGTGTGTGGTGGGCAGACTACTGTGTGCCTCATAGCCAGCACACCAGGTCGACACGTAACGTCCCCCAACATAGTTATGAGTGTCGAATGGCCCTTTGGGGACAAGTCGACTACCCAAAAGATAGAGACAGGCTAACCCAGTCATAGCCTCTTTTCCCCTTCTCTTTTTCCACTCCATAAAAAAGAAGGGGGATTATCCGACTGGGCCGCCAAGTCTAGTCGGGGGGTGTCCCTCCCAAGGGGAAGACACTGCAGAGACCACACCTTGCCCAAAGAGAGGGGGGGATATTTAAGTGGAAGAATACATCATATGGTCTTTCCGACCATGTGGAGAGTCTTCAAGGTAGATCCTACCCAACGGGGGAGGAGTTACTACAAACATGGAGACTGGGGCAGAGGGGCTCTGCCCTAGGAAGATGCAGTTTGCCAACAGGGAAACGAACTAGCGGAAGATATATATCGCATGGGGTTAGCCTTACAGGGAACCGCCACATGCGGAGCACCTACCCCAGAACAGGACTCTTAGTTAGCACGTGTACTGGGCCGGCAGCGATTCTCTCCGAAAACTCAACAGCCACAGGGCTCGGAGGAAGTCATACAGGGAACAAAGTTTGTGAACACTACTGGGAATTAATGCCGCATGTCCTCAGCTCCAAGGGAGGTGGAAGGCGCTATGTGCAAGCGATACACCCGGCCAGCTATCCCGGGCTTAACCGCTTGTGTTGCGTGCCACTACCTGGGATGAAACCGGTTCCACACGGAAGTTGTAGAACCTTGCAAAGGTGTTGGGTGTTGCCCAGCCCACTGCTCTGCAAATGTCTGTTAGAGAGGCACCTCTGTCCAGGGCCCAGGAAGCTGCTACACCTCTGATAGAATGGGCTCGTAGCCCTACCGGGGTCGACATGTCTTGGGCGAGATATGCCATAGTTATGGCGTCAATGAGCCAGTGGGCAATCCTCTGCTTGGTGACAGTGCTTCCTTTCCGCTGTGCACCAAAGCAGACAAAGAGCTGCTCAGAGATTCTAAAGCTCTGCGTGCAATCCAAATAGATGCGTAAAGCATGCACCGGACACAGCAATGATAGGGCTGGGTCTGCCTCCTCCTGGTGAAGCACTTGCAGGTTCACCACCTGGTCCCTAAAAGGGGTGGTGGGAACCTTGGGCACATAGCCCGGTCAGGGTCTCAGGATCATGTGAGAGTATCCCGGACCAAACTCCAGGCACGTTTTGCTGACAGAGAACGCTTGCAGGTCACCTTCCCTCTTGATGGAAGTGAGCGCAGTCAGAAGGGCAGTCTTAAAGGAGAGTGCCTTAAGCTCGGCTGACTGCAAAGGCTCAAAGGGGGCTTTCTGTAGACCCTGAAGAACTACAGAGAGGTCCCATGAGGGAACGAGGCACGGTCTGGAGGGATTCAGCCTCCTGGTGCCTCTTAGGAACCTGATGATCAGGTCATGCTTCCCTAAGGACTTACCGTCGACTGCGTCGTGGGGTGCTGCTATGGCGGCAACGTACACCTTCAAGGTGGAAGGGTACAGCCTCCCTTCCAGCCTCTCCTGCAGGAAGGAAAGCACTGATCTGACTGCGCATCTCTGGGGGTCTCTGCGTCGGGAAGAACACCACTTAGCGAACAGATGCCACTTAAAGGCATACAGGCGCCTCGTAGAGGGGGCCCTAGCCTGAGTGATCGTGTCTACCACCATGGATGGTAGACCGCTTAGGTCTTCCATGTCCCGTCCAGGGGCCAGACATGGAGATTCCAGAGGTCTGGGCATGGGTGCCAGAGGGTGCCCCGTCCCTGAGAGAGAAAGTCCTTCCTCAGGGAAATTCGCCAGGGGGGAGCTGTCGCGAGGAGTGTGAGGTCCGAGAACCACGTCTGGGTGGGCCAGTAGGGTGCTACCAGGATGACCTGCTCCTCGTCTTCCCTGACCTTGCACAGGGTCTGTGCAAGCAGGCTCAATGGGGGAAACGCATATTTGCGTAGGCCAGGGGGCCAGCTGTGTGCCAGCGCATCAATGCCGAGGGAGCCTCAGTGAGGGCGTACCAGAGCAGGCAATGGGAGGATTCTTGGGAGGCGAACAGGTCCACCTGTGCCCGTCCGAATCGACTCCAAATCAGCTGGACCACCTGAGGGTGGAGTCTCCACTCTCCCCTGGGGGTAACCTGCCATGACAGCGCGTCCGCTGTAGTGTTGAGGTTGCCCGGGATGTGAGTGGCTCGCAGCGACTTGAAGTGCTGCTGACTCCAGAGGAGGAGACGGCGGGCGAGTTGTGACATACAACGAGAGCGCAGACTGCCTTGGCGGTTGACATATGCTACCGTTGCCATGCTGTCTGTCCGAACTAACACGTGCTTGCCCTGGATCAATGGCCGGAACCTCCGCAGGGCGAACAGAATTGTCAACAACTCGAGGCAGTTGATGTGCCAATGCAGTTGCGGGCCCGTCCAGAGGCCAGCGGCTGCGTGCCCATTGCAAACAGCACCCCAGCCCGTTTTAGAGGCATCTGTCATGACCGCGACGCGCCTGGAGACCAGTTCTAAAGGAACACCTGCTCGTAGAAACGAGAGGTCTGTCCGAGGGCTGAAAAGACGGTGCTGAAGCGGCCTCATATGCATCAACCCAAGCGGGATGGCCACCGCCAAGGACGCCATATGCCCCAGGAGCCTCTGAAAAAGTTTCAGTGGAACCGCTGTTTTCTGTTTGAATGCCTTCAAACAGGCCAGCACCGACTGGGTGCACTCGTTCGTAAGTCCAACTCCAATCCGAGAAAAGAGATGCTCTGAACCGGGAGGAGCTTGCTCTTTTCCCAGTTGACCCGAAGCCCTAGTCGGCTGAGGTGTGAGAGCACCAGGTCCCTGTGTGCGCACAACATGTCTCGAGAGTGAGCTAGGATTAGCCAGTCGTCGAGATAGTTGAGAATGCGAATGCCCAACTCCCTTAACGGCAGCCTCTATGATCTTCGTAAAGACATGAGGAGACAGGGACAGGCCGAAAGGGAGGACTTTGTACTGATACGCCTGACCCTCAAACGCGAACCGCAGGAAGGGTCTGTGTCGAGGAAGGATCGAGACGTGGAATTATGCATCCTTCAGGTCTACCGCCGCGAACCAATCAAGATGCCGGATGCTCGCCAGAATGCGTTTTTGCGTTAGCATCTTGAATGGGTGTCTGTGTAAAGCCCGGTTCAGTACTCGCAGGTCCAAGATTGGCCGCAACCCACTACCTTTTTTCGGTATGATGAAGTAGGTGCTGTAAAACCCTTTCTTCATCTTGGCTGGAGGGACAGGTTCTATCGCGTCCTTCTGTAGGAGGGTAGCGATCTCCACGCCCAGGGTGGCAGCCTTTTCACCCTTGACCAAGGTGAAGTGAATACTGCTTAACCTGGGCGGGCGCCTGGCGAACTAAATCGCGTAGCCGAGTCGGACGGTCCGGATCAGTCATCATGACGGATTGGAAAGCGCAAGCCATGCGTCCAAGTTCAGCGCGAGGGGGACCAAGGGGATAACGTAGTCGGACGTACCGGCAGGTGGGACCTCGCGGCTGGGCGGAGCGCGAGGGGCCACACCATGTCGTGGCCGTGCTGAGTCTAGGGATATCGAAGCACTTACCTGGCTCCTTGTGACCACCCCCGGAACAGCCTGGGACGGGGGAGGAAGAGGCCTGTCCTCGTAACCCGTGGAGACTGCCATATCGGGGGCAGCTGTGTGCCACAGCTGGGCGCTCGGGGACGGAAAGGCCACCGCTGGAGCGCCAATCCTGCAAGAAAAAGCCCGTAGACGGTAGTCATGGTGACGACTGTACACACCGGGTATGTGACACAGGGAGGAAGGAAGTCTTTTGCTGAACTGTTGGGTACCGCAGCCACTTGGGCATGCGGCGAAATCAAACAAAAAGGCAACAAAAGATTTTCCATCCGGCCCTCCACCGGGGGATGGAGTGGTCTTTCTACCAGCTCCACGTGAGTGGGTTCCCTCGTCCCTGGGTCACCTGTCTCAGGGGCGCTTTGAGGACCTCCGTGGGTTCTTTGGCGCCGGCTGTGAGACGGGTGGCGTCGGCTTCCTGAGGTGGGCTCCACGCCAGGGCTGGGCCGAAGGGGCGGGCTGCAGCGGAGCTGGTGGCGACGAGCAGACGGGGTGCGGGATCTTGAGCTGCACTGGAGCAGGATGTGCTGGATTGCCTCCGTCTGCTGCTTCACTGCTGAGAACTGCTGGGCAAAGTCCTCGACGGTGTCGCCGAATAGGCCCACCTGGGAAATGGGGGCAGCAAGGAACCGTGTCTTGTCGGCCTCGCCCATCTCGACCAGGTTGAGCCAAAGGTGGCGCTCCTGGACCACTAGTGTGGCCATCGTCCGCCCGAGAGACCGCACCGTGACCTTCATCGCTCGGAGAGCGAGGTCAGTCGCCGAGCGCAGTTCCTGCATCAAATCTGGGGTGGAACTACCCTCGTGCAGTTCTTTCAGCGCCTTGGCTTGGTGGACCTGCAGGAGAGCCATGGTGTGCAGGGCAGAGGTGGCTTGTCCAGCAGCACTGTAGGCTTTAGCCGTCAGGGACGATGTGAGCCTACAGGGCTTGGACGGGAGCTTAGGGCGTCCGCACCAGGTGGCGGCGCTCTGCGGGTGTAGGTGCACCGCGAGCGCCTTATCCACCGGGGGAATCGCCGTATAGCCCCTGGCCGCCCCGCCATAGAGTGTAGTGAGAGCAGGGGAACTGCGGAATCGGGGCCGGGCAGTAAAAGGTGCCTCCCACGACTTTGTCAGCTCCTCATGCACTTCCGGGAAGAATGGCACTGGAGCGGGGCGTGGCTGCTTTGAGTGGCGCCGCGAGCCCAGAAACCAATCATCAAGCCGCGAGGGTTCAGGGGAGAGCGGAGGGTTCCACTCTAACCCAACGCTCGCGCCCGCCCGGGAAAGCATGTCCCTCATTTCGGCATCGGCCTGTGACTGGGCAATCGTCCCTGAAGGGGGAAGCCCAGCTGAGGCTTCTGCATCCGACTGGACAAGCCCGCTCTCCGATGCTGCGCTCGAGAGCTCATCATCTTCACGGGCTCCGAACAAGAAGCCAGACTCGCCGTGAGACGAGCCGGCGAACTCATCCGGAAGCCCGATTGGGGCAGACGAGCGTGCTGGGGAATGGGAGGTCCGCAGGGGGATACCCGGCAGAGACGATCCCATTGGGGTCCCCAAATCACCCCCAGTGCTAGCCGCGCTGTCCTCATACCCGTAGGTAGAAGGTCCAAGGCGGAGAGCCACTGGGGTGGCTTGCTTTCTTATGAAAGCAAGCCGCGACTGCAACGTTGCTATGGTCATGTTCTTGCTGTGAGAACATGAACCATTCACAAACGCTGCCTCCGTGTGGGTCGCGCCCAGACACGAAAGACAGCGATCGTGACCATCCGAAGTTGAGAGATAACGACCGCAACCAAGAATAACATACAATCGGAAAGGCATCTTTAAAAAGACGTGTCTTTAAAAATACGTTCTGTGTGTGTGCTCTTTTAGAGAAATATATACTCTTTTAGAGGGAAAAAGCTCTTTCAGAAAATATACTCTCTAGTTTTTCTGCTGAAGCGCCCAGGGGCATTCTTTGCAGTGCACCAGTGCAGAGGAGGGAGAAGCCGCTGAAATGCGCCGTCAGATCCAGCAGAGGTGAATGAACAGTAGTATTCAGCTCAATGAGCATGACCGTTCAGCTCCAAAGAGAAAATCTGAATGAGTGGTTGCATACCAGCTCCTTTTATACCCGTATGTTCGGGGGAGTGGCATGCAAATACCACTCGCCAATTTTCATTGGCCTTTTATCAAAGACCAGAGGTGTCTCGGGCTACCAAGAGTGACCCCTAGTGTCACGACATCGACACAACGTCGAGTGAGTGACAGATAGGGAACTGTAAATATCAACGCTTGGCCTTCAACCATCACTGAATGTTTAAAATAGTTTCAAAAGCATGACGTTTGAAGGTTATATGTTGAAGGTTATACAAGATAGAAAGAAAGAAAGAAAGTTAAGTAGGTAGGTAGGTAGGTAGGTAGATAGATAGATAGATAGATAGATAGATAGATAGAAAAGACAGAAAACACCAACATGGTAGCTTGTCCATCTCATTAAGGAACTTGTTCTTGATGTCACCAAAGACGTCATTCTTGCTGACTGGGCCCTGGTGCTCGGTGGAGTTGTCTGCCGGTGTAGATACAACAGGGGCCATCGTCAGGACACTGGCACCAGTGGGCTCGGGGGCCACCATGGCCTCAGGTTTCTTCTTAAACAAATTCCACTTCATGCTTGATGGCTACACCAACAGAAACCCTGATGAAGGAAAAAGATGTGCTGATATGGGTGTCATGAGATCATCCTGAAACACTGAATGTTGCAATGTACTACATACATCATCGCCAATAGAAAAGTGAATGAAATACTTAGTTGCTCAACAAAACATGCAAATGTTGAGGCATAGAAAATTATTGTAGAGTGACTGTCAGCATAATGTGACACTCTCTGATCTCTTGATTATCAAAACATGCCCAAAAATATGAACGGCAACATTAGCAAGTGGGATTCGGCAATGATAATATATCTTAATAGCAAGCGTTAATTTACTGACAAATGTACTTCTCAAATTTGACTTAACTGAAGTAAAATATATATATATTTTTTAAAAAGGGCCATAGTCATATCACACGTTTTTAAAAATTATTTTACTGTTTTAAGTCCACTTGTAATGTTAAGATAATAATAATGATAAAAACGTGTGCCAAATCTAGTCATGTTTTAGTTCAGAATTAAAAACAATTTTTTTTTGATACCTCTTAAAATTATCATTTTAAATGCAAAAGAATAAGCTTGACAGATAAGAAAGTGAATGTTTAGATTTTAATATATACAGTGCATTCAGAAAGTATTCAGACCCTTCAATTTGTTTTCACATTTTGTTATGTTGCAGCCTTATGCTAAAATGTTTTAAATTATTCTTGTTTTCACATCAATCTACAATCCATAGCTCATAATGACAAAGCAAAAACCAGATTTTTGATAACTTTGCAAATTTATTAAAAAAAAAAAAAAAAAAAAATTAAATATCACATTTACAGAAGTATTCAGACGCTTAACTCAGTACTTAGTTGAAGCACCTTTGGCTGCGATTACAGCCTCAAGTATTTTTGGGTATGATGCGACAAGCTTTGCACACCTGGATTTGGGGAGTTTCTGGCATTCTTCTCTGCAGATCTTCTCAAGCTCTGTCAGGTTGGATGGGGACTATCGATGGACAGCCATTTTCAGGTCTCTCCAGAGATGATCGATTGGGTTCAAGTCCGGGCTCTGGCTGGACCACTCAAGGACATTCACAGAGTTGTCCATAAGCTACTCTTGTGTTGTTTTGGGTCATTGTCCTGTTGGAAGGTGAACCTTCAGCCCAGTCTGAGGTCCTGAGCGCTCTGGACCAGATTTTCATTAAGGATATCTCTGTATTTTGCTGCGTTCAGCTTTCCTTCAACCCTGACCAGTCCCCCAGTCCCTGTTGCTGAAAAATAACCCCACAGCATGATGCTACCACCACCATGCTTCACAGTTGGGATGGTATTGTGCAGGTGGTGAGTGGTGCCTGGTTTCCTCCAGGCATGACACTTGGAATTGAGGCCAAACAGTTCAATCTTCGTTTCATCAGACAAGAGAATCTTGTTTCTCACAGTCTGAGAGTCCTTTAGGTGCTTTTCATGTATCTTGCACTGAGGAGAGGCTTCCGTCTGGCCACTCTGCCATAAAGCCCATATCGGTGGTGTTGCAGTGATGGTTGTCCTTCTGCAATTTTCTCCCATTTCCACACATGAGGGGGCTTGAGGGGGGCCCAGACATTAGCGTATTTAACCACCACACAAACCACGCAATTGCCCCTGTCCCATTAGGAAAGCTCTGCAAAAACCGCTTGAGTGACATTTTGTACTGGGTACATGCTCAAATATGCTGTTGTCAGAGCTCTCAGAGCAGTTCACATTAGAAGCCACCGGGTTCGGGTCAGTTTTTCAAGTAGGACTTTGGGTTTGTAATTTATGAAAAATACTGAACTTGTTTTGCCCATGTGCTCTCACTCTCATATACACGCGAATGGATCAGTTAGGGGCCATTCACACCGAACGTGTTTTTGCGTGCATCTGCTCTGTTTTTTCATTGTTGACTGCTGCTCCATGTCTCACTGTTTCTTCAGTGTCTCATGCAGGACCAGCACATTTTTAGACACTGTGTCAAGTTAAAAATAACTTCAGGTCTCAAAAACGCATTTAGAGACACCTACATTCTGTTTCGTTTGTTGCGCTGTGTCTAGATTGTTTTTAGCGCAGGTGTCTCAAAGATTTAACGTTCTGAGCAAGTTCAGGTTCCTGCAGAAACAGGTGTATAAAACATTATAATCTCTTTTGATAATCATACACCTGAAGCACAAATGCTAGCACTGCAGCAATGTTTATCAGTTGGGTTACTAGGAGACATTTCTAATGAGAGTCAAACCCCTGCTAAGCTAACGGGAGCGTTGCAGTTCCGAATATCGGGAAATGGAATGCATTTTTGGTTGGAGATATCAAGTAGGAATATCCCACATCCAACTTGAATGGAACGCTGCATAACCATGTACCCTGACGAAACAAAATTTATTACAAGCAACATTTAAATCACAAATATTATTAGATAGATTTTTCCAGGTATTATAGACCTCCTTGGTAGATTCATATGAAAAATTATAATTTTTGAATGTCTGTTCGGGAGACGTTCATTTCACAAAACAGTCATGCTGCAGTTAAAATTAGGCTTGCTTGAGCATCAAGTGTTGTTTCAAGCTCTGGTTTCATGCGTGGACGTGTTTTTAAAATGTAAATTGGTATTACTAGTTAGCTGTGACATAATGTATGATGCCCAAAGGCATAGGGTGTCTTATTCATTGTGAAACTGTGTTTTCTTAATAACCTGAATCACACTGAAGGCCTAGACTTTAAATGCAAGGTCCGCCACTGGTTCCTATATAATGTTATTTACACAGGGCGAATATACTATTTATCAAATCTACCTTTATTATGTATCATATTTTAATGGGGATATCATTTATTACAGCTGACAGTTACGTGAGCAAACAAGGTTTGAACATCAACTGTAACAAATCAAATTGAAAATTACAGCTTTTTATCAGTTCTGTGAACAAATTTAAAGGTTGTTTATTGGATCAATACAGGTAAACGTCATATTATGCGACTACGCATTACTTTATGGAGAGCTTACGACCTACTAGCTAAGTCTTGCCTTAAGAACAGGTGGTGCAGCCAAATTAGGCAATGACTTAGTTACAAACTAACTAGTAGCTACTAAGCCCTTAGTTTGAACTTTATGCCCCAACTTAAGTGAGACCTTATGCACAGCTGGTGCAACCCTACCCAGATGAAAGTAAACTAAATCAGACATAAATGTATTACTATTGTATACAACAAATCCTCAAAGTAATAATAGTAATACTGTATCATATTATAATGACAAACTGGACAACAATAAATAATTGTTCACATCTAAACACGTTCAGCGGGAGACGCGGATATAAACACGGAGACAGCTCACAACCATGAAAGCCGTCCGGGTAGCGCACACACCCCATCAGACAATGGAGTGGAGGAGGCCCTGCTGAACACTTTTTGTACCCGGCCCAATAATTCCTAACTGCAGCCCTGACCATCGGGTTCTTGTTCACCTCTCTTACCAAGGCCCTTCTCCCCCGATTGCTCAGTTTGGCCAGGTGGCCAGCTCTAGGAAGAGTCCTGGTTGTTACAAACTTATTCCATTTAAGAATTATGGAGACCACTGTGCTCCTGGGAACCTTTTTTAAGCCTTCCCCAGATCTGTGCCTCAACACAATCCTGTTTCTGAGCTCTGCAGGCAGTTCCTTTGACCTTATGGCTTGGGTTTTGCTCTGATATGCATTTTTAGCTGTGAGACCTTATATAGACAGGTATGTACCTTTCCAAATCATGTTCAATCAATTGAATTTGCCACAGGTGGACTCCAATCAAAGTGTAGAAACATCTCAAAATGATCCAGAGAAATGGGATGCACCTGAACTAAATTTCAAGTGTCATAGCAAAGGGTCTGAATACTTATGTCAAAGTGATATTTCAGTTTTTTGCAAAGTTATCACAAATCTGGTTTTTGCTTTGTCATAATGGAGTATGCAGTGTAGATTGATGTGAAAAAAATAACAATTTAAAGCATTTTAGCATAAGGCTGCAACATAACAAAATGTGGAAAAAATGAAGAGGTCTGAATACTTTCTGAATGCACTGTATATATATATATATATATATATATATATATATATATATATATATATATATATATATATATATATATTACTGGAAAGATAAAACTCTCACTTCAAAGTTCTAAATGATTCAACTGAATCAGGACCACCCACACTGCAAAGAATGATAAACATAATGAAAGGAGACTTAGCCCTCTGATTTAATTAAAAACACTGTGATATAGGCAAAAAAAAAAAAAAAAAAGAACAAAAAAATAAATAAAGGGAAAAAAAGGATTTCTCATTTCTCAAGCATCAGATGAAGAGCCTGTCTATACCCATTGCATTGCATGAATAATTTAATAAAGTTGACAATTCAGGGGATAAGCCATTTTATTATTCAAGGGTCCATTCCTTCTCTGAGAACATATGAAGGAATGCACTATGCTGCAGTTATGCAATCTGTCATTGCATAAGTCAAGTGGCCTAGAGACAGACTGCAGGGAAAGCTAACAAAAGAAAAGATGGGGAGATACATGGGATATGATACAGCCACAGTGAATTCGAGTTACACCAACCAGTCTCTTTCTGAAGCCAGTTTGATTAATGACTCTTCTCCACCTGTATATCTGATTGGAAACATCTGAAAGTCTGAAACTTTTTCACCCAGTAAAAATAAAATGTTTCATAATTTTTAATGGTTCTCAATACCATGAAACAGAATCAGTTTTAAAGTTAACATGAAACGCTGATCCATTTTACTTCTGTAATCTGATGTATTTCTGAGTGTAACAGGATATTCAATTAGAAAAAAATGTAGGGCAGGACTTGATTTTATCCACTCTACAAAAAAGTATTTTCTTACAACACGATCGCATGGGAAATCAGCATGTTGCTTCCGAAAGTTCATGTTCCTTGAAATCACCCCATTCTGGTGAATTACTGATAAGAGCCATCCCCGAGCTACAGGTGCATTGTGCGAGCAACTTCCAAGACCGGGGTTCTAATCTCATGGGAACCAGAAAGAAATTGTGTTCACATAAACAATGGTGAGCACGATTTGGTGGTTGCATTTTCACTCTCAAATTAAAATTTTACTTCACTGACGGTTAGGTTTAAGTGTTTGGGTTAGATAGCAGAGTTTATAAAATATGCATTCCTGTTTCTTGTATTACATTATTTACTATTTTTCTTCCACTTTGTGGACATTTCACCCGGAAACTGACGCACATACTGAACGTGCCCATATGTTCAGCAACACTTCCAGCTTTGGCCACTGGGAGCAGTGGTTGAATTTTCGGTAAGCATAGACCAATTTCTGCAGCAAAACGTTTGACCTGCTGTCGCCAAATTCACAGTGTTATCAGTCTGTTTCTTAAGCAGGTCTTTGTCTTGTTATACACATGAAAATTAAAAATATTACATGAAAAATAAACTTGTTTTCCCTTTGAATTACATTCAGGACTTTTTCCTGTGGACCGGGACTTTTTCCTGTGGGCCGGCCACGAAATGGGGCCGCCGCATTATGCAGAATGCACCACAAAATGCTGTCGCGATATCCGGAAGGTGGCAGCGATATGCAGAAAAGACAGCAAACCCCCCCCCCCCCCCCACCCACCCACTCGACTCAACAACTTTTGGGCCAGTTTCTATGTAAAATCCCGGGCCGAATTTTCTTCCCAGTCCGCCCCTGGCTTGCAGTAAAGGGTTAAACTTTCAAGTCATGTGCCGACCACAGCAGAGCTTTTCTTTGGGATAAATGCCAAAAAAAATACCTCTGGTTAGCAACCTAATTAAGTATATACATTAAAACCTGTTTGAGTCAAAAGATTAGAGTCTCTAGTTTCACCCGATATGCAATTTTTTTAAATTTGAGCAATTTATCCTGAAACGGCAAGCTGCTAAACACAGTGTACACTAATGTGTGCTTTAGTGCGTTATTTTTTTTTTCCTTCTTAGAAATCCTATATTTACTGTGCATTATCACACTGAGAATCAATGGGTTCATCCAAAAGCTGATGAAAATCAGGTGCATTTTGAACTGTTCTGAGACCAGTGCAGACAGACAGCGCACTGGAGTCATTCACTAAATAGGGAGCGAGGGAGCACCCTGTAGCTCTCTATGCAATGGGACAATGGTAACCAGTTCATAGTTTCAGAATTTATAATGTATAATTTTATTTTAAAATGGTTGGCAGTGATTGGATGATGCTTGCCATTACTTTGAATCAGAATTAATTATGCTAATCTCTGATGTAATGTCTTTAATATCTCAAAAACATGAATAACTAACACTCCTGGAAACATAATAAACAATTTGATAAAAAAAAAAAAAAAAATCTGACTTTCTATAATTTGGTATATTAAAAATTTCACAATTTAGTCCTGCTGTCTAAATATTTTGCCATCAATTTTTTTGGTAAACGATTTGCTCTATAATTTTTTTATTTTTTTTATTTGCACATGTTTAATAGGTGCTACTAGTTACAATTAAAAAAGGAAATGGAAAATGCACACAGTAGTCATGCTCAGGTTTCAGGAGGTTAAAGATATATAAGACAAATTCTTAAAATATATTACAAAATATAGAGTAAGAAAATTATTTTTTTGCAGTGAATCGGATATTTATTGGTTTGTGAAAAGTAGGCGTTGCATATCACATAGGAGCCAGAAGGCTGGAGGGGAGAGGTTGAAAAATAAGAGGGATTTGTAAAGTCATCTGAAAAGGAAAGCTGTTTCAAAGGCAGGGAAATTTCTTACATTTAGAAAAAAAAGTTTATGAAAACTGTGGTGAACTATCGGACCAGATGACATTCCAGGAGACAGTTTATGGCAGAGCCCCTCCCTAACTGTCAAGGCAAAGAAGAGTGGCTCTATTTTGATTGGATTGTGGTAGGACCAACACAAACAAATGCCAACAAAAGCACAGCCATCAGATAAGCTGCTCGGACAACTACCAGATACTTCAGAAAGTAAGGCCCCGGACCGTCCAGCACGTTGGAAAATACTTCTCATTGGTCCATGAGTGGTTTCTTAGCAACCTCTCAAACCCCCCATCCTAATGTTTGCAGTAAGACCAAAGGTGAGAAGGACCATAACAATTCTTCAAGACCTCTCGAAGCAGCATTAACATACCATGTGGCAAAAGCTGAAACAAAGAAGCCACAAAGACTTTAACAAAAATCTTTACACACAAACTTTTTTCTCCTAACATGGACACCATCTGCAACACATCCACTCCATGTTTGTTCACAGAACTGTTTATGTAAATTGCAGTTGTTCAGTTAGCACAATAGTTCACACAAACTGAACTACAATGGTATAAATTAATGCATGTGTAATATGTAATTTTTCAATATCATGTTTGGTCTCTATATCTTCAGAAAAATGTCAAGAGTATTTTTGAAGAGGTTTGGAAAAGTAACAATGCATAGATAAAACTTTAAAGACATTGTTCTTACTATGTACTTTAAAATATGCAAATATTCCACACAGAGAAGGGAGGGTGAGCCACACAGTGTGGGCCACCTCCGATGTCAGTAGCCAATCATAACCCTGAAACAAGAAGCACCAAACTGAAATCTCCTCCTCATCAAGAGAGTATAAAGCTATCCTAAACCATCCTCCGGATGACCCACGTCCCTATCCAGAGGGTCGTTAACAGAATACACTTTGATAACACATCTCTGTTCTGGTCTCACTCCATAAGAGAGAGGATAACTGATCATCCAAAATTCTTAGTCTCCATCTGAGAGACAGTAGAAGATTGACCAAGTGCCAAGTCTCACTACAAGAGACTATTGCAATGGCAAGTTTGGAATCCCTATACCAGGGAGATAACTACAGTGACAAGGTTTTTCAAATCTCTTTTCATGTTGCATCAGATTCTAAAAGAATTCAGGAGTGAAATGCTTTGAACAAAACTGCAACCTCAGGATTGTGGGAGAGAAACAGCTGAAAATGTACCCCCTTGCCATCTCTTTGTTTGTTGCAGAAGTTTCAAGTGGTGGGCAAGTTATAAAATTTTTATTAAATATTTAAAAGACAAACTTTTTTTTTTCCTATGGAATAGTTTGCATCAATGAATCATTCACAATTAGGCCAGGAATGTGAATTAAGAAAGTGAAAGGGATCAATTTTGATTTCATGTTGACTGTACAATATTTCAATGTTTTTTTAAAAGCATGCTTCTACACCCTGTTTCTAGACAATTGCTGAGACCATATTGACTTTCAAAGATCAGTTTAGCACTTTTAAAAATGTCTGTAATTCTAACTTTAAGTGGGTTTGACTCTTGACCCGACCACCACAGCAAGAACAATTAGATCTTTGATGAAGCAATTGATACACTTGGTTTCCTTTCTTCGTTTGCCTGAGTTGCTGATGTCAGAACAATAACTCCTGTTCTTAAAAAGACTTTATGCCAACGATACCCAACTTTATATTTCTTCTAAACCCAACGGAAATTCACAATTCTCCAAATTAGCAGAGTGTATCAATGAAATCAAAGATTGGCTGGCCAGAAATTTCCTTCTACTCAATTCTGAAAAAACAGAGCGACTAAAAACCTCTAAAAATAAGCTGCTAAAATATAATTTGACTCTCGATGGATGTACTGTTACATCATCTTTTACAGCAAAGAACTTAGGTGTTGTATTTGATACCAAACTCTCCTTTGAAAATCTAATTTCCAATGTTTGAAGAACAGCATTCTTCCACTTCAGAAATATTGCTAAGTTATGACACATGCTCTCTGTTGCCAATGCCAAAAAACTAAATAATGCGTTCATGACCTCAAGACTAGATCATTGTAATGCATTACTGGGAGAATGTCCAGCAAGTTCAATAAATAAACTTCAATTGGTTCAAAATGCAGCAGCCAGAGTGCTGACTAAAACCAAGGAATATGATCTTATTAGCCCAATTCTATCGTCGTTATATTGGCTACCTGTTAAATTTCGTATTCATTTTAAAATTTTGTTAACTACATACAAAGCTTTGAATGGTCTAACTCCACATAACTTAAGGGACCTTCTGACACGCTATATTCGTCACGTTCATTACAATCACAAAATTCTGGCTTGTTAATAATTCCAAGAATATCAAAATCCACAAAAGGAGGTAGATCCTTTTCCTATTTGGCTCCTAAACTATGGAATAGTCTCCCTAACACTGTTTGGGACGCAGACACACTCACTCAGTTTAAGTCTAGACTAAAGACTCATCTATTTAGCCAGACATACACCTAATTTATCCATCAACTCACAATTAGGCTGCTTTAGTTAGGTCTGCCGGAACCAGAAACATCTATCATGATCTATAACTCTGCATAAAACTGAATGGCATCTACGCTAATATTATTATATTTGTTTCCCTGTCTCAACCTCGGGATTCATAGCCAGTGCTAGCCAGACATCACTTCAGTCTTTTACGATGGACTTCAGAGGATGAACCGATGCCACCTCCAACCATAAGATGTGGGATACACTTCATATGCCATTGCCTGAACCTTGGACTTATGATGGACCCCACCGAACCTTACCGAAATGACCTGCCGGTTGAACTGCGATGCACCTCATTGATCTCTGCCTGCATCACCTTTGTCTATTGATGGACTACAGTCTTGAAATAGAACACATAGACTACCATTTAGTTGCCAACAAAAGCCTTCATCAGCATTATATTCATGTTGTTTACCCATAGGGGAACTGGCCCCCACAGAGAGCCTGGTTTCTCCCAAGGTTATTTTTCTCCATTAACCAACATCTTATGGAGTTTTGTGTTCCTTGCTACCAGTCGCCTTCGGCTTGCTCACTGGGGTTCTAAATACAATTATTATTAAATTTGTATATACAATTTACAATCATCTTTAATCAAACTACACAATGATCACTCTAAGACTTTATAGATATTACAGTTTCATTTTTTTGTTAATGCATGATTTTCTGTAAAGCTGCTTTGAAACGATGTGTGTTGTGAAAGTGCTATACAAATAAAAATGACTTGACTTGACTTTACAATGTATTATGCTTCAGCTTATTAGATATTACTTCTGACATATTTACAGGATAAGTCAGAGTGAGGATCAATTAAAAAAAAAAAAAACAGATTCTGACAAAATATGCAATTGTTTGAAAAGCTTGTAACCATCCCAGTGCTGTCCATATATGAAATTGCATATTCATGGTAAAAACAAAGAGACCTGTGATCTAAGGAAATTGGCTGACTAAATAATCCCAAGGTAATTTCAACTGGCTTGCAAATGAATGTGCTAAATGACTGCAGTGCTCCAAATGGATAAATACCTGAGAAAAAATGAGAGAGAAATTGTATCGTATCCTCCAACAGATAAGAATTTAATAAACAAAAGGCAAATATGTATGTTGATCACACTTGTAGCCAATCTTAATAAATAAATAAAAAAAAAAATCAAACTGATTCTATAATGGACTCTATTCAATAAACTTTAATGTGTGTGCATCTTATTTTATAAATAACTTCCATTATATAAGTTTGACTTATGATGAATTGCATGTGGCAAGTTTATGTTATGGCTGTTTATAAGAAGATATTGCTTTTGTAACTTTACTTAAAGAGGCAAAGACCACTTATAATATGATCACGTTATAAAGCCTTTTGACTGTTTACACTATACAGCAATTATATGATTACGTTTATTAACTTCTGCTGCATTAAAACTGGATGTTTCTTGTGTTATAATACATTATACTCTTAAGTATATCTGTGAATAGGGGAAGTCTTTTAATGTATTATAACTGTAGTTATAATTATTTATGAGAAGTTATAACTTATTAAAGGTGTACTATGAGACATTATAGATGGTAGTATAGTGCATGTATAATGCCTTTACAATGCATTATAAATATGGGCTTCATAGAAAGTGTTACCAAAATTTTATTTACAATATACATTTCTGTGACTTTTCCATGACTTGTTACGATGTTTTAAATTGTCATGCCTTTTCCAGACCTGAAAATTGAAATGTTAAAATCACCTGATATTTCCAGGTTTTCTATGATGAGAACCCTGTTTGTCTATGACCATGGGAACCCTGGCAATATATAATATAATTCTGTTGTTTTGCACTATTCTAAACAAAATAAATGTAATAAATAAGCAACAAGCAAGAAAAAAGAAAAAAGAAAGAAAGAATCAAATGTAATAACTAGAGCTGACCAGCATATTTCTTCTATTTCCCACACTGACAATAAAACTGTCCAGAAGTCAAGCTCATTGGTTGTAATGACACGTTTGACTTAGATAAAGTTTTATCACGCAAAAACAAACAAAGATCATAAGGAGTGATGGAGGAACAGAAGGAGCAGAAATGGCCTTGGCTCAATTGGCAGTTCAAATCAAACCTTTAGAGATCCGACAAGATATCATTGCTGCATCCCATAATGATAATTGCTTCAGGGCATCTGCCAAACTTCCCTTGTTCGGTGTGGGCGTAATGTTTTTATGCAATCCACACATCAACTTTGCGCATTCACTGTACAACTGTTATTGCCTCTCAAGGATGCTAATAGACTCTAATTATATTTATATTTCTTTATATATATATATATATATATTACACACTACCGGTCAAAAGTATTGAAACACTTCACTGAAATGTTTCTCATGATCTTAAAAATCTTTTGATCTGAAGGCGTATGCTTAAATGTTTGAAATTAGCTTTGTAGACAAAAATTTTATTGTGCCACCATATTAATTTATTTCATTATAAAACTAAACTTTAATAAAAGATAAAAATAAAGTTTTTGAAATTGATGACTTGGACCAAATATTAAAGAAAAGCAGCCAATAAGTGCCCAACATAGATGGGAACTCCTTCAATACTGTTTAAAAAGCATCCAAGGGTGATACCTCAAGAAGTTGGTTGAGAAAATGTCAAGAGTACATGTCTGCAAATTCTAGGCAAAGGGTGACTACTTTGAAGATGCTAAAATAGAACACAGTTTTGATTTATTTTGGATTTTGTTTAGTCACAACATAATTCCTGTAGTTCCATTTATGTTATTCCATAGTTTTGATGACTTTACTATTATTCTAAAATG
This sequence comes from Myxocyprinus asiaticus, assembly GCF_019703515.2. Classification (NCBI taxonomy): domain Eukaryota; kingdom Metazoa; phylum Chordata; class Actinopteri; order Cypriniformes; family Catostomidae; genus Myxocyprinus; species Myxocyprinus asiaticus. The sequence goes on from NC_059372.1 coordinate 36,321,613, forward strand.
TGAAAAAATAAATATATATATATATATATCTGGCAGCTAAAAGTTTGGAATAATATACAGATTTTGCTGTTTTGGAAGGAAATTGGTACTTTAATTCACCAAAGTGGCATTCAACTGATCACAAAGTATAGTAATGACATTACACTACAGTCTTCAAAGACAAAGGACAACTGGCTCTAACAAGGACAGAAAGAGATGTGGAAGGCCAGATGTACAACTGAACAAGAGGATAAGTACATCAGAGTCACTAGTTTGAGAAATAGATGCCTCACATGTCCTCAGCTGACAGCTTCATTGAATTCTACCCGCTCAACACCAGTTTCATGTACATCAGTAAAGAGAAGACTCAGGGGTGCAGGCCTTATGGGAAGAATTGCAAAGAAAAAGCCACTTTTGAAACAGAAAAACAAAAAGAAAAGGTTAGAGTGGGCAAAGAAACACAGACATTGGACAACAGATAATTGGAAAAGAGTGTTATGGATCTTAACCCCATTGAGCATTTGTGGGATCAGCTAGACTGTAAGGTGCGTGAGAAGTGCCCGACAAGACAGCCACATCTATGGCAAGTGCTACAGGAAGCGTGGGGTGAAATGTCACCTGAGTATCTGGTCAAATTGACAGCTAGAATGTCAAGGATCTGCAAAGCTGTCATTGCTGCACATGGAGGATTTTTTGATGAGAAATCTTTGAAGCAGTTTAAGAAGTTCTGAATTTTTTTAAATAAATTGTAATAGTAATTTTTCACATTATTAATGTCCTGAATATACATTGTGATCAGTTGAATGGCACTTTGGTTAATAAAAGTACCAATTTCTTTCCATAAGAGCAAAATCTGTACATTATTCCAAACTTTTGGCCACCAGTGTGTATATAATTATATATATATATATATAGTGTATATTGAATATATTAAGTCTTCAGCTTAATCTCACAAAATCTGCCCGGGTCTTATTTAAACCCCAAGAAAATAAAACATATTTTTAAGACCATTGAGATATTTTGCATTATTTTCATGCATGAGAAATAAGCTAATTCCCCCCCAAATTCTCTCCATTGAGAGTTAAAAAAATGTGTGAAATGTGACCTGAACATTTTTAGTAGTACAAATAAGTAAATCAAATGATCATTGAACGTTTTGCAGTGTATAAGTGATGTTACACAAACAAAGGTGCTCTTTACAATGTTTTTGATAATAAAACACAAAAGCTCCAGATCATAACCTGCCAAATGTTTGCAGAATAGAAACTACTTATCTAGAGAGAGTGGGAGGTTTCTGTAGAATCAGAGCTCAGAATTATGGCACGGTGTGTAGCACTGCTCAAAACAAAAACATGGACAAAAATCACTTCACTAGAACCAAAGTGGACTTAAATAAAGTTCGACATTGTAGCTTGTATTATATGTCAATCTGATTGTCATATGACAAAGACAATGTGATGTTACAGGGATTTTTAATTGAGTCCTCAATCTTGCAATTATTTTAGTATATTAATGCTTGTTTGTGTGCCAGAATGGCATTCAGTAAATATTCGTAAATCATTAACAAGTTTAATCTTGACACTGATTGACAGGCTCAGTTGCCAGGAAACAGTTTATTTCTTATCCATGAAAAGGTTTCTAATAATCACTATCATCAGTATAATGAAGTCAGTTCATCTGTAGGCAGGATGTCATAGTCCATAGAAGATCAACTACATATCTTCTATAGCACACTACTATAACAACACACCACCTTCCAACAATTGCTAATATTGACTAATTATCAAAACAATTCAGGCTGACTAGTAAGGGGATAAGAAACAATAAGTTACAAGTAATATCATCAAGCCCAGAAACCTTGCTAGAAACCTTTCTAAATAAATAAATAAATAAAATATATTAAGAAAAAGCAGTTGTTAGAACACATGGGCATTTTTTTATTTCCCACTGTGACAATTTATTTCATTACTTGTTCCTAATACCTGGTCATCCTCTTTCTGCTTCATAACCTTGGGTGTGTCACACTGACAAACTGCATCTTTTCAACAAGTTCTCAGGTGACAGATAATTTAAAGCATCACAACCAGACAACCAAGGCCTCTTGTCCTCTCTAGCCTTCAAACTAGGCCCGATTCCTTTTACACATCTGTTTGCCAGGACTTTGTCACAGACGTGAGAAAACTACCAAAATTCATTCACCCCCACTTTAGGCCAATACACAAAATTTACATTAATACAGTTGTGAAGTGATTTTATGTAATCTCACAGCATTTGACTGCTTTATGGTGGGATTAATTCAAGGTGGTGCTTCTGTAAGGATTGTGCAGGCTCAGTCAAGTGAAAAATGAAAGACAGTGACCGGTTATGCTGCGGCTCAGCAGGATAAATCTACTGAAATGGTTGGGTCAGCTCTTGTAATGGTTGACTCACAACCAGTCATGAATTTTTCCTTTTTATAGCTTTCAAAGAGAGGAAGAACTTTACTTTGATATGAGCGCAGTCTAAAGTGGAATTGTAGTTGAATGTATTTTTTTGATAATGCAGTTAAAGGTTTAATCATATTTAACCATGTTTAATCATTTAATTTTTTTTAGAAACCTATGCATAACTTGTCCCTACTACCTGACAGATGTCACTGAAAATGGTGGACATTTTTTTAGGTTACAAACTGGTAATTACAAGGGTATTATGCTATAAATGTGGTTTATGAGGACATTTCTAGTGTCCCCATAATTCAAATCACTTAAAAAAAAACAAACATACTAAACAATGTTTTATTGAAAATGTAACAATGCAGAAAGTTTTTTGTGAGGGTTAGGTTTAGGGGTAGGGTTAGGGGATAGACTCTATAGTTCGTACAGTATAAAAATCATTATGCCTACGGAGAGTCCTCATAAGGATAGCCGCACCAACGTGTGTGTGTGTGAGAGAGAGAGAGAGAGACTGAGCATGTGATTTTCTTGTAGTGATGAACAGTAATGCTGCATCTGTTAGTTTAACTCTATTCATCAGCTGTACTGTGATAGTTATTCACGCCGATCGTGGAGTGATACTGCCAAACGTGCTATCGAAATTATCCTACGTGAGTATTTCTACGTGAGACTCCAGTTTCGTTTTTGTACGATATATACCTTGGGGAACTCTTAATTTGACACCGAAACATAAAGCATACTCTCCTCTGCCAGATTGAAAGTTTATGTCTCCTCACAACTTGGTATGTTGTGTCTCTCAGCACTGGTAAGCCTTAATGCTGAAACTGTTAGTTTAACCCTATTTCCCAGCTGTAGTGTAGTATTAATCCAAGCGATCATGGAATGAGAAACAATTCTGGAAGACTTCAAAGATTTTTATTTTTATTTTATTTTTAGTATAATTTAATGCCACAAGAACAAGAGGTATTAAACATAGTCACATTATTAACAACATTAAAGGTGCCAGACAACAATTATTACACAAAATTCAGTTCTTTTAAAACATTACATGTTTTCAGTGCTTTTTTGTTTTTTAGTTTGTTCCAAAAGGTTTATGTATAATTCAGTCATTTATAAAATCGAAAAAAAAAATGGGTTTATAAAGAGCCCATTTCTTCATAATACAATAAATAACTTCAAGAAATGTATTGCTGTTTACATTCCAAAATTTCATTTTGAAACAAGCACATCAAAAACATACATTTCTATCACACATCCCAGTTTTATATTAATATAGTTAATATTGATATCTAAATCCTTCCAAAATAATTCTGAGTAAATACAATGATTAAAAAAAAAAAAAAAAAAAAATCTACACAATTCACAGATATATGAAATGATCATCTTAAATCTTTCCAAATTTTGTTTAGCTGGATAAATCCTATGCAGTATTTTGTAAGATACTTCTTTGATTTTGTTAGTGATACAAAATGTACCTTCCACGCTTTGTACCAATATATATTACCAAATAAAGAAGACCAAAAAATTCTTGCTGCAGGAAATGGAATGGAACAAAGAGCATTTCTTATGACCTTATTGTTATATTGATGTTTTAAAACATCAACATTATCAATATAAATATGCTCAAAACAATTATCAATGTTGATTTCCACTGATCTAGAGTTCCTTAAAAGTAACAAACTCTTTGGAATTGCATCAAAAACAATAGTGAAATCTTTTGGTTTAACTGGTAATTGAAATTATTTAAGAAATTCAGTATAAGACAACAAATAGCCATTCTAATTAATCAACTGCCTTACTAAAATAATCTCTTTATTGAACCAAGTATGATTGAACAGTGATTTGCTTTTAAATAGTATGTCTTTGTTGTTCCATATGAAATAACTGTGTGGTCAGAAATTGTGCTTGTAGATCAAATTCCAGGCTAGCAGGGCTTGTTTGTGAAAATTGGCCAATTTGACGGGAATTCTGTCGACTGAATAATTACACTTCAACAAAGAGTGTACACCCCCAAGAGAATCAAATATGTAAGAAAGAAATATGTTCCAAATACTTTTCTTATTCTTCATAAACTCTAATCAACCATTTAATTTTGAGTGCCATTTAGTGTTCCAAAATATAAGACCTCAAGTCCCCTGTAAGGCTGGCACTAGAATTTATATGCCCAAAAGGCACTATTTCCAGTAAAAATCAAAGAACTCTGCGAGAACCAACATCATAGAACTCTCTCACAAAAGCTGAAATCTACAACTGAATATCACCACGTGTGATAAATTGCAAATCACCTTGCTGCCCCCTCTTCTCCCCTTCAACAGCTCAGGACCAATACAAAGACACAAGATTTATATGTGAAAATGTAACAAAGAAAACTATGAAAACAAACAACGCAACTGCATGTGCTTGATATCATTAAAGAGGTCTTTGTGCGACTGGTATAATGGTCTCTTTCCCATGTTGATAAAACTAATGGTGACAAAGTTATAAGGTCTTTGCCAAATACTGCATTATTCTGGAGGTCTAGCCCCCTCCTTAACCTACAATTTAAATGATCTCCTGTAGGTTAATAAGGTTAAATCCCAGGAAGTCAAGAACCCATTCACCCCCAAATTCTCATTGTTCAAAGGATAATACAATTTGGTACACAATGTTTATTCTGTCTGGGTATTTAAGGAAAGTTGGCAAGAAGCTCTGGGAGTCTGTATTCAGATCTCCCATACTGTCGCTGTATGTAGTTTCTATTTGCTAGGTATGTTTCTCTGACTTATATCTTATTTTAATGTTTGTTTATTCTGATCATATGTGAAATTGGGATTGATTGAATTCTTGTTATAATGTTTTATATCTTACCTGGCAAATAAATTGTTATTATTTGATTTATTCTGAATTTCTCTGGAATCATTGAGAAACCACCCAGGACAACCAGGTAGGACAACCACCTAGGACAACCGGGTAGGAGAAAGCACCACCCGTTTTAGCAAGTTGTATGTATGTGACTAAGCGGCAATATCATCTGGTTATGAGACAAGCCAAACCAGATGATATTAGTTAACCCTACAACCGTTGATGAAGAACAGAGCTTTAATATAGGAGAAAATCACCCAGGACAACCAGGTAGGACAACCACCTAGGACAACCGGGTAGGAGAAAGAGGATTTAGGTAATCAATAACTTAAAAATGTTATATTAAAAGAATGATCAGAAATTAATTAGGGCTGTAATCTAAATTAGAGGCCAATTTAAATTGGAGTCAGATTACTATAAAATTGGAGTCAGATAAAAATGAATAACGGAATCAATTTATAAAGTGTAAATTAACAATAACTGCTTTACTTCAGCGCTCAGAAAATACAGAACAATGCAGAGACCTTCAAAGGGCAATTTATTGAAGTACCACTCCGGAACGGATAGGTTGTGATCCTTTTACACCCCCTTGCTCTTTAGTGTTACAAATTACCTCCTTTTTTAAATGTGGCTTTTTCCTCCAAATAAAATCATATCTTGTCTAAATCCTTAATCACCTTAGGAGGCACATCTAATGATAAAGAAATATACACAGATCTAGATATTTCTTCTGCCTTTGACAATAATACCCTCCCAAATATTGATATATCCTTCATTAACCACAAATTAAATTTCTTTTTTGTTTTTTCAATAATTGGATCAAAATTTAATTGGCTCCTTTGTTTTTCATTTTTACAGAATACTACACAAAGATAATGTTAATTTTGTTTAACTGGAATACTTTCTATTTCTGTAAAGGAACATTCTTTAAGGGGAAACAAAACAGATTGATCTAAATTCATTTTTAGGCCTGAAACAGCAGTGAATGCCTCTATATATCTAATTACATTTTTATTATTATTATTATTATTTTATTATTATATTGCAGTGTCATCAACAAACTGGCTGAGTTTAAATGTATGCGTAACACCGGATGTGTGACCCAGGGAATGAGGAAACTGCTATTTTCTTGACAATGTGGGTACTGCAGCAGCATGCGGCGAAATCAAAAGAAAAGGAAACAAAAGATTCTCCTCCCGGCCCTCCACCGGGGGATGGAGTGGTCTGTTTACCACCTCCAATGCAGTGGTTCTCCACGTCCCTGGTTTGCCCATCTCAGGGGCGCTTTGAAGCCTTCATCGGGTTCTTGGTGGCGGGCCATGAGACGGGGGGCATCTGCTTCCTGCGGGTGGCTCCACGCAGGGGCCAGGCCGTCAGGGTGGGCTGCAGCGGAGCCGGTGTTTTTGCCACAGGAGGACGCCCTTGGCGACGAGCAGATGGGGTGCGGGATCTTGATCCGCGCTGGGGCAGGATGTGCTGAATAGCCTCCGTCTGCTTCTTAACCGCCGAGAAATGCTGGGCAAAGTCCTCGACGGTGCCGCAGATTAGGCCAACCTGGGAGATGGGGGCATCAAGGAACTGTGCCTTGTCAGCCTCCCTCATCTCGACCAGGTTGAGCCAAATGTGGCGTTCCTGGACCACAAGGTTGGATATCGCCCGGAGAGCGAGATCGGTCGCCGAATGCAGTTCCTGCATCAATCCTGGGTCAGAACTACCCTTGTGCTTGTATTCCTCTTTTTCATAATTTAGTATCTGCCCAGTAAATTTATCTATCAAAATAGCAACCCCTGCTGAGCGATTACTGTCAAATGATAACCAAATCTTTTTTCCCCACTGATTTTTTCCAAAATGTAGCATCTGAAGAACATGCGCGCGTTTCTTGAATTAAATAAAATCTGCTCTTTTCCCTTTCCAATATAAAAATAAAGCTTTTCTCTTTGGAATATCACGAATACCTCTGCCATTTATAGAAAATAAATAAAAAGACATCAAGTACAAAAATAATTACTGAAAGATTAAACGCAATATGTGACTAAATAGCCTAAACATTAAACTTTAACACACAATGGGTTTCTCACAAACGAGCACAAAGGCAACTTGTAACAGTCGCAAACATTTAAATAAGACTTAAAGTGCATCAAATTATTATAGATAGATTTAATACTTAGAAACACTCACTCCTTTTCTCTAATGGAGGAGATAAGCATTGTCTTTCAAGACACCACCAGCTTCATACTACAACAGGATGACCATCAGTCTATATAGTTCCGCTGCCTTCAAGATGAACCACTTTACCGTCAATGAAAGCCCTCGCTCCGCTGAAGTATGCATTTTGCCTTCCATCCTTGCTCTCACCACAGCCGGCCAAAGACGATTCCGTGCTGCTACGTCTAATGTAGTCAGGTCCTCTTTAAACCGCAGCCCTTTGGTGTTCAGATCCTCATTGTTCTTTGAATACTTCCAGATTAAATCTCTGGCAGTTCAGGATATGAATCTCATTATCACCGGTCTTGGTTTAACTCTCCTGCCATCATCCGAATTTTTGAGTCTGCCAAGACGATGTGCCACATCCAGAGAATTCGTTACCATATTGTAGAGGATTCCAATAGTAAGGAAGGAAGCGGGAAGTGGGGTGGCAGTCCAGGTAAGTCAACCTTTAATGGTGTTTCAGATTCACAAACACAGCCTTTGGCTTTTCAGCCTTACAAACGTGGCACTATTTCCAGCTTCACAAATAAGGTGGTGGCTTTTCAGCAACAGACACTCTCTCAGTATACAGCTTCACACTAATGATAGACAGTTTCACACAGACAACTATAAATAGCTTTCAGCTTCGGGGTGTGCGTGTCTCGGACTCTCTCTCCCGGTCCATCACTCTGGTGGCCTTTTATAGCCTGTCTCCGTTGTCACTGTTAATACTAAACACCAGTGTCTTGTTTCAATCACCAGGTGATGGCCCTTACCGCTTCCCCTCTCCCCAATGACAGACACACGACCACATCCCGCTCCACACATATGTTTGTCTGTATCCGAAGCCACCGCTCTGCATACCTCCATGACTTTTATTTTCACATTTTCTTTAGATTGCTCAGACAGTCCGTATAAACGCAGGCACCATACGCGGCTGTAGCGTTCCTGGTCAGTTAGAATTGGTAACCACTCATCTCCCCCTGTGCCTTTCTCCAGTGGCCTGGCTCAAGGTTCCATTTTAAGCCCTATTTTATTTTCATTGTATATGATACCTTTGGGTTCTATTTTTAAGAAATATTGTATTTCTTATCATTGCTATGCCAACGATACCCAGCTAATGTTCCACTGCATCATGATGATGGCTCCTGTGCAAATATTAATAAGTGTCATGAAGATGAAAATGTTGGATGGCTAGCAACTTTCTCCATCTAAATGTGAGCAAAACTGAAATTGTTGTTTTTGGTTCTCTTAGCACCGCCCCTCGAATTTCTAACTATATGGGGTCTTTCTCCAGAGCTATTCGCCCTTATGCAAAAAATCTTGGTGTAGTCTTTGACTCTGAGCTAAACTTTGAGAAACAAGTCAGTGCACTGATGAAAAGCAGCTTTTTTCAATTAAGGTCAGTTGCAATGTTAAAGCCGATGCTCTCATTTAAAGACATGGAGACTTGATGCTTTTGTATCATCAGGGCTTGATTATTGCAATGCTGTGAATTTGGGCCTCAACCAGTCATCTTTATACCGTTTGCAATTGGTACAGAATGCTGCTGCAAGTCTACTGACTGGCACTAGAAAGAGAGACAGTATTACTCCTTTTCTGGCCTCTCTTCAATGGTTACCTGTCAAATACAGGATCCATTTGAAGGTTATATTATTTGTTTTCAATCTTTAACTGGCCACACCTGTAACGATGCTGGCTGCTGGCAATGACGAAGAGACGATGACGTGAAGATGAAGGGAACCCAAGTGCAGTTTATTTGCAAAGTGCAGTAATCCAAAACCCTAACTATAAATGTGAAACATACACTTGACTAGACTTAAAATTGACATGACATTGACATTGACATTGACATTGACATTGACATTGACATTGACATTGACATTGACATTGACCAAAACACATCCACATACATTCAATACTTGACAACTAGACAATGCAAACATGAGGGCTTAAATACAAAACATGGGAGAACATAAACCAATGAACAAACAGAACTGATAACAAGCTAATTAAACAATAAACCAATGAAAACATGACACATGAACATGGAGGGAAAACATGAAATCACATGACAAGGGAACAGGAACTAAACTTTTCAAAATAAAAGACATGAATCAACAAAATACACATGACAACACCCCCACAAGGAATCATAGATCTGCCGATAAACTCCTTCAGATACCTCGGTCACACCTAAAACGTAAAGGTGTTTGTGCCTTCTCGATAGCTGGTCCCAAGCTGTGGAATAAGTTACCGTTGAGTATTAGATCAGCTCCCACTCTCGATGCTTTTAAATCAGCCCTGAAGATTCAATTTATACCCTGGCTTTTGAGTCTCATTCAGAAGGGGATTAAATAATGGTTTTATTTTAGCTTTTGTATTATTTTATTTCTGCTTTCTGTTGTTGAAATTATCTTTGTACAGCACTTTGGGATACATTCGTTGTATTAGAAATGTGCTTTATAAATAAAGTGTGACCTTGACACTGGTCATGAATTTTCATGTTCATTTCCTCGACCTTTTTTTCCAGGTGTGCATTTGCATTTTTTAAGATTTTGTTTTATTTCTGCAGGTCCATTAAATCATTATGAAATGAAGTAAGAGACAGGCTCTTGTTGCTGTTCTTTTTTTTTTTTTTTTCAGAATGTAAATGTCTGCTGGATATCAAAGAGACTTAAGGATATATTTTTTTCTTCTTTCCTTGAGCTAATAAGCAATCATCTAGCAACAACCCAGCAACCCCTGGTATTTTTATTTTTTATTTATTTTTTTTACTTATTCAGTTTTTCATTATTGTGGAGAATCCAAAGTTATTTTTGACCAAATAGATTTAAAAAAAAAAAAAATTTAACTCTTAAATGAGACAAAAATGATCGAACATACTGTAAAATGAGGGTTAAAGACACCATGAAATGGACAGATTTTTTTTTTTTTTTTGATGAGGTGGTTCCTATTGAAACAGGAAGTTGGTACTGGACATATCAAAGGGCATGTCCCTTTTTTAAAATAGAAAAACTATGATTTACTACTTGCTGTTGCTAGTCGTGTAAGGTATTAAAGGAATAGTTCACCCAAAAATGAAAATTTGCTTATAATTTACTCACCCTCAGTCCTTCCAAGATGTATCTGAGTTTCTTTCTTCATCAAAACAGAATTTAAGATTTTTAGGATTTCATTTCAGGCCTCCTCCTTTAAACAATGCAAGTGAATGTACTCCATTTTTTGATGGTCCAAAATGCATATTTAGGGTGCATCAAAATAATCCACACGACTCCAGTCGACAAATAAAATTCTTCTGAACCCAAACGATTGATTACTTTTAGAAACAAAACAATACTTATATACTTTGTAACTACAAATGTTCACTTCCGTACATCTCTGTGACGTGCGCTCATGAGAGGGATGACGTGAGCTCGTTGGTAAGGTCACGTGTCACGTGGAGGAGGAGGCAGGAAGCGCATCATTGTTTACAAGAGAAACTTGCACAGACCACAGACCAAGCGCCATTCACAAACCAAAACAGTCCAAAACAATTTCAAAACGATATAAAATAAAAAACTAATTTCCAAATAATAATAAAAAAACATTACTGCAGTAAATAACCATCCTTTATTTCAAATCAATGCCGTTGCGTTATCTACTTGTGCTTTTTCTTTAGCAGAAATATATAGGCTATATGACTGTCAGGAATTCAAGCCACACAAGTTGTAGTTAGTGAAACCAAGTGCGAGAGCGTTTACTGAGATTCACAGGATTTACAGGGTTTACACAGTGAGATCAGTGGTACAGGTGATATCACACAGAAGAGAAGCTTCACAAACTGAAGAAGAGGTAACAGGCGAAACAACAGGGTAAACACTAAACAGATATCGACGAAGATCAAGAGAAAATACAGACAGGTAAATAAACACTGCGAGTCCTTTGTGTGAGACTTGACAGTGAAGTGGCGTGAATGTGAGTTATTTATGCAGGCAGTGATGAGCAAGTGAATTGAGTGCAGGTGCGGTGAATTAGAAATCGAGTGATTAGGAGCGTAGCGCTGAGGGAGGTGCAGAGTCCGAGGGAGGCGTGACAATGACAACGTTTTCACACATACCTGAGTTCGCTGGAAAAACAGCACGGGCACAGCTGATGAATTCAAGTATCGACCCTTTGTTTCTTTCAATGGTCTGAAATCCTCAGGGGTAAAATATTCACTGCACACCCTCCAGTATTTGAGAGAATGTAGGGGTGTACTGATATCCAGGTTCAGCATGAAAAACCAGAGCTTCAGTCGCTCATGATCATGTATAGGCAATCGATGAAAAGTTAATATTTTTCCCAGCGTGCATTTTCTTTGGGGTTCCTGAAGGTTGAAGCATCCAGGATACACATGCCAAATTTGAACAATACACTTGAACAATACTCCTCCACGTGACGCGTGACCTTACCAACGAGCTTACGTCATCCCTCTCATGAGCACGCGTCACAGAGATGTACGGAAGTGAACATTTTTAGTTAAAAAGTATATACAATTTGTTTTGTTTCTAAAAATTATCAATCGTTTGGGTTCAGAAGAATTTTATTTGTCGACTGGAGTTGTGTGGATTATTTTGATGTACACTAAATATGCATTTTGGACCGTCAAAAAATGGAGTACATTCACTTGCATTGTTTGAAGGAGGAGGCCTGAAATGAAATCCTAAAAATCCCAATGTTTTGATGAAGAAAGAAACTCAGATACATCTTGGATGGCCTGAGGGTGAGTACATTTTCAGCAAATTTTCATTTTTGGGTGAACTATTCCTTTAAGTGACATTCTATGTGATGGGGTCTTTAACTGAATGACAAAAGCTAATATGCTTTCTGGTTTAAAACAGGACAAATGTGAGGATTCCTGTTGTTATCAACCTTGTTTGTTAGAAAACCAAAACCAAGTGGTCTTGATGGAAGCCAGATTTATGAAAATACTGTAAGCTCTTTCTTGATGACACATGATATGACGGTGATCTTTGTATGATGTCATCTGAACTTAAGTGAAGAAATAATAACAATATTCCTGCACTTGGAAACAGGAGACAGTCTTTGTTTAGAGCTTTTATTCCTCATTTTCATATTATGGATAAAAAATATTTTCCAGATCATTTATCACAGTTGCATAGCTATTGCATCACACACACAGAGATTGCAAGGTGGTCTATCACACAGTAAAAATCTTGATTCAGGACAGCAGACTGAGCACCAGTCTGACCTGAGGCTTTTCCAGCCTCTGCTGCACCAACCGCCTCCTGAATTAAATATTTGTAATTAAATTAATGAGCATCACAAACCAGGCTCCAGTTGACTAACTTCAACCTTAGTTCCACTCATAAATCACAACTAATTGCATTCTGGTTTTCTGATAGGGCAGAAATAGTCAAGATTGATGCATTTTTTCACTGAGGTCCACAGTATTTTGCACATAATTTACAGTAGTTGTTCAAAACCATTTTACACCCTCACTTTGATCCTTAGAATGAAAAAGATTGTTTTGCTGTCTAGCCTATAAGATCTCTATAAACAGTCTATTAGCATGTGAAATGAGGATTAACCCTTTGCTGCGCTCACATGGGTTGTGTGATTGCTGTTGGTTCAATGTAGTTAGTCTCATCATTAAATAAAAACCTTTTACAAAGCCTGCATTACATTGACAAGTTGAGAAAACTGTTCTAAAAAATTACAGTATGTTTTTGTAGTGCATTGAAATATTTTATTTCAAAAGGAAAAATGTAATTTGACATTATATGACCCCAACTTAAATCAGGGTCTGTTCATCATACAAAGTGAAGACTTGGTACATAATCCACGAGTCACACAGATTTATTTTATGGCAATTTTGGGTGCTTTATTAAGCGTAAAAGTTAATTATTATGTGCTGCCATTGTACTGAATTCAGCCAACAGGATATTCATTAAATTATTTCCTTTTGTGTTACAAAGAAGAAAGAAAGTTTGGAACAATATGATGATGAGTAAAGGATAACAGAACATTCATTTTGAGGTGAACTATCCCTTTAACTTATGTTTGTCTCTGCCTGAGCTATAAAAGACACTAAATAATCAGAAAGAAAGAAAGAAAGAAAGAAAGAAAAGACATTTATACAGCATCCCACACATTCACATAACCAAATCCAATAATGATGTATCATTTTTGACTGCTTTTAAAATGCAAGCAAGTCAATTAAGGTACTCAAAATGCCATTGTTGCCATCTCAAGGGGTTTCTCACTATTACAAAAACACACTGGAGGTTTTATTTTCATTTCAAAACAGGCTGTACATTTGTAATACTGTGACTTATAGCTGTACATAGGGACCCACATGCAAATCACATTTCTGTGCCTTGACACCACAGTCACAAAAGCATTAACAGAAAAAGAGAGCAGAAAATGCACAGACTATCAGCAAAAACAGAAAGTGAAATGTTGGCTCAATCAGCTCATTTAAATTTTGGAAACATATATACAGGTGCATCTCAATAAATTAGAATGTCGTGGAAAAGTTCATTTATTTCAGTAATTCAACTCAAATTGTGAAACTCGTGTATTAAATATATTCAATGCACACAGACTGAAGTAGTTTAAGTCTTTGGTTCTTTTAATTGTGATGATTTTGGCTCACATTTAACAAAAACCCACCAATTCACTATCTCAAAAAATTAGAATACATCATAAGACCAATAAAAAAAAACATTTTTAGTGAATTGTTGGCCTTCTGGAAAGTATGATCATTTATTGTATATGTACTCAGTACTTGGTAGGGGCTCCTTTTGCTTTAATTACTGCCTCAATTCGGCGTGGCATGGAGGTGATCAGTTTGTGGCACTGCTGAGGTGGTATGGAAGCCCAGGTTTCTTTGACAGTGGCCTTCAGCTCATCTGCATTTTTTGGTCTCTTGTTTCTCATTTTCCTCTTGACAATACCCCATAGATTCTCTATGGGGTTCAGGTCTGGTGAGTTTGCTGGCCAGTCAAGCACACCAACACCATGGTCATTTAACCAACTTTTGGTGCTTTTGGCAGTGTGGGCAGGTGCCAAATCCTGCTGGAAAATGAAATCAGCATCTTTAAAAAGCTGGTCAGCAGAAGGAAGCCTGAAGTGCTCCAAAATTTCTTGGTAAACGGGTGCAGTGACTTTGGTTTTCAAAAAACACAATGGACCAACACCAGCAGATGACATTGCACCCCAAATCATCACAGACTGTGGAAACTTAACACTGGACTTCAAGCAACTTGGGCTATGAGCTTCTCCACCCTTCCTCCAGACTCTAGGACCTTGGTTTCCAAATGAAATACAAAACTTGCTCTCATCTGAAAAGAGGACTTTGGACCACTGGGCAACAGTCCAGTTCTTCTTCTCCTTAGCCCAGGTAAGACGCCTCTGACGTTGTCTGTGGTTCAGGAGTGGCTTGACAAGAGGAATACGACAACTGTAGCCAAATTTCTCGACATGTTTGTATGTGGTGGCTCTTGATGCCTTGACCCCAGCCTCAGTCCATTCCTTGTGAAGTTCACCCAAATTCTTGAAATGATTTTGCTTGACAATCATAAGGCTGCGGTTCTCTCGGTTGGTTGTGCATCTTTTTCTTCCACACTTTTTCCTTCCACTCAACTTTCTGTTAACATGCTTGGATACAGCACTCTGTGAACAGCCAGCTTCTTTGGCAATGAATGTTTGTGGCTTACCCTCCTTGTGAAGGGTGTCAATGATTGTCTTCTGGACAACTGTCAGATCAGCAGTCTTCCCCATGTCTGTGTAGCCTAGTGAACCAAACTGAGAGACCATTTTGAAGGCTCAGGAAATCTTTGCAGGTGTTTTGAGTTGATTAGCTGATTGGCATGTCACCATATTCTAATTTTTTGAGATAGTGAATTGGTGGGTTTTTGTTAAATGTGAGCCAAAATCATCACAATTAAAAGAACCAAAGACTTAAACTACTTCAGTCTGTGTGCATTGAATATATTTAATACACGAGTTTCACAATTTGAGTTGAATTACTGAAATAAATGAACTTTTCCACGACATTCTAATTTATTGAGATGCACCTGTATATAAAAGAAAATTCACCAATCTTACACTTCAGCTGGATCTCCTGCTCTGAGCAACTTAGTACTGTCAAATGCAAGAAAAAATAAAATTATCTAAATAGGAGTCACTAGATTTCAACATTTTCTGAAGAAAATTTAATGTGAAGAGTGCTTGCCCATGCAAAACTCACCACCACAATTCTAGGGTGATTGCCAGGGCATTGCTAGGCAGATGCTAAGGTGTTCTGGGTGGTTGCTAGTAGGGGTTGCACGACCACTGATTTTTAATAGTTGACAAATTGAGCCCATTAGTCGAGTTGAATTCGACTAGTCATGTCATCATCCCCCCGACATCATCCCTCCCATGGGTGGGACATAAATTTCACTCACCTACCCATTGAATTTCACAGTAAACAATAGATACCAGTCTGATTCCATGAAATGTATGTGACAATGGTAACATTTTTGCAAACCAAAATTGCGTGCTTCATTACACGTTTGGTTGCAGTTTCCCAGTGAAATATCAAGCAGGGGGCGCAAAAGGTGAATAAAATTATGTTGTAATCAGACAAGGTTTTTAAGCTGAATATTAGATGGATGCTTTAATGAGTAAAAAGTACTATCCTAACCTAAAACTTTAACCTAAACCTAACCGATAGTGTTCAAAAGGATAAATGAGAGGTGAACAAAATGGATATCCTCACCCTAAACCAACACCTAAACCTAACTGATAGTGTTCAAAATTACAAATGAGTGTAACACCTGAGACATTTGCCCTAGCGGCCACCAGAGGTCGCTAGGAGTTAAGTGACTTTTAGTTTGAAGTTTTTTGTTTACCTTCTGGTGTCTCTGTTCATGGTTCCTGCACTGGTTGTCCCAAGCTGTATCTCGTGTACCTTGTTTGCCCCAGTGTATATAATGTCCTTGTGTTTGCTCAGTCTTTGACAGCTGTTGTTCCTGTTTACCTTCATGGATGTAACATTTGTTCTGTTCCCAAGTTTTGGTTTTGTTTTGTTCCTGTGTTTTTCTAGTTTAGTACCTGGACTCATTTTGTTATTAAATGTAAGCTGCACTACTCTCTTGACTTCTTCCTGAAATTGTTACAATGAGAGGTGAACAAAACGGATATCCTCACCCTAAACCAACACCTAAACATAACCAATAGTGTTTCAAAAGCAAATTCGACATGAAAAGCACATTTTCTGAAGCAACTAAATCACATCATGTTGCTTCTATGGCACTTTCACTTCACTTTCACTTTCACTTAGAGCGTCCTTGGCTGGGCTTGAGGCTCAAAATCCAAGTCCAAAGTCCAACACTCTATTGGGTGAGCTACCATGGAAGTTAATCTCATTGGAATAAGTGTTAATGTAGGTGGGTCTGTACTACAGACATTTCAATGTATTGTTTTTCAAATGATGCGTTAGAGTAATTTTTTGTTTTTGTTTTGTTTTGTTTTGTTTGTTTTTGTTTTTAATATATAACAACATAGCAGGTCATGAGTAATAGAGCGAAAAATAAGAGTTTATAAATTAATAAACAGCAATAGTACCTGGGATTTGTGTGAAAGTTAATAAAATGCACAGTTGTTGGTTTAATTTAAATGCAGCATGAGTCATCTGGTAAGTTATTGTGACTGTACTTGTATCTGCTTGTTACTGTATGTCTTTTTTATTGTTGGTTGGTTATGTTCATTTTATATTAGTGGTTAGGTTTAGGGATGGGGTTGGTTTAGGAGATCTAAAATATTTATTTGATTGTATACATCCGAAGATTCCCAAGCCTGTAATGGAATTGTTTGAACTGAGGTGAGAACTGCACGACAATGAAGTTTTGATTATTAACTGCGCTGGAAAGACAACACATAGTACGAGAGCTTTTTGTTGATATGGATTGACTGAGCATTCTTCTCTCTCCATATCAGAAACATATCTCGTTCTTGGGCATTACATGATGGTTAAACATTTCCACTGAAAAGCCCTCTGATTGAGCTCAGTGAGATGAGGGAGAGTGTTTCCCACACATCCATGTAGCCCCAGGCCGCTCTGTTTTTCACTAATGAGGGTTTTTATGGTCTTTGGTCCAAACTGGACACACAAACAAATATGAAGGGTAGAAATTATTTGTAGACTCTTAAAGAATCTGTTGATCTGTTGAACTGTCACAATTAATAAACCCAAATCCATTTATGACATCTATTCAAACAAATCTCTGTTGTGCTGTTGTACAAATGACTTTACGTAACTCTTTCAATATAGCTCTGGGTGGACTCTTTCAACATGTTTCACAGGCTTGTTTTAGCCTCAGTGTTTTTTCCTAAGGGTAAAGCTGCTCTGTCTCATTAATTACAAATTGGATCTTTCGGTTTATTGGGCACCCCTATGGCTCTTTAATTAAGCTGCCGTTTTTTAGAGAGCAATTAATCACTGCACCATGGCAGAGAAAAGCACAACCACGCCCTCTTTTTAGTGGCACACTTAAACAAAACTTGTTCGTTTTTTTACAGATATGGGCATTTCTGCCGTGATAGTTTTGGGTCTCTGCATTAGTAGCACAGAAATTAAGTTCCACCTGACCTGAGGTTTGAAATTAATATAAAAGTCAATCATTTTCAGTAAATAATAACTTACATTTTGGTTTATTCCTCATGCAAAGCTGTAGTATGGCTTTAGAAGACTGGCAATATAACCAGAGATTATTTAGTAGAAATGGGCCACTTCTATTAAAATGAATGCGACAAATTGGAATGCCCAATGGCAGCCAACGGTCAACAGATGTAGAAAGGAAGTCCCGCCTTACAGGTAAAAGAGCCAATCACCTTTTTGATACACACATCGCCTGTCAATCAATTCGACAACACGCATGCACATTAGCTATACAAGCTGAGAAAATTGAATTTTTTAGCGTAATCTGAGGTAAAGAAGCACAATTTATGATAAAAGTGTTGTCAGACTTTACTGCTGATTTTTATGTTTTTTGATCGTAATTTTGACCAACCATTTAGGAGATTTCGGTGTTTTCCCATTAAAGTAGATAGGAGCTGCACTGGAATGACTGGAAATAGTCTCCTGAGAGTGTTCCAAATATGGCCGTCAGTGGACTGACTTGCTAGAAAGACTTTGATATAACACACAAGTAATAAGGACAACTTTTAGGCTACGTTTATTGTAATTTTTATTTATTTTTTGGGAGCTTGACAGCCACTGGTTATTATCATTGTATGAAAAAAAAAAAAAGAAAAGAAAAAAAAAAGAAGAAGCTTGGACATTTAGTTAAATAACACCTTTTTTTGTTCTCAAAGAACATTTTTGGATCAGAAATTACATTTTTGGTTTAAATATTACGAACAATTTCTACTTGATTGTACTGTAGTCTAATTGAGGCCTAATGTTCTTCCCAAACAACTGAACTAGAGCATGAAAGAAAACAGGCATCCTCCATCATAAATAGGAAAAGAGGAGAATCCCATTATGTGATGTTTTTTTTATTTTTTATTTTTTTTATTTTAATGTCTGAATTGACCTCTCTAACTCAATTCCCTAAGGGCAAGTACTAAATAATGTCCTGCCAATAAAAGCTATGATCCAGTGTAGAACTAACCATTACCTGTGTCTTATCAAATACAATTCATAATGCATGGCTGTGATCTGAGACCAGATGGGAACTAGTGCCCATGATGATAAATGAAACTAACCATGCTTTATACAGTAGTTCTTCTATAAAACGAATAATCGGTTCACTGCTTACTGGGAAGATTTTGTTTTCATTTTGCACTGTAATCTCTAAATTGTGAGTGAAATTTATTTTACAAATATGGATAACAACAACAACAACAACAACAACAACAACAACAACAATAATAATATAAAAACAGATATAATAAATATGGCATCTTTTTGGATCTAAAATATAAAACTACTTTGTCATTATGTTTTCTTTGATTGAATAAACCACCCCAAATGAGGGATCTGTCATACTGTATCTCTCTTATAGTAAGTCTCATTAACAGCAAACACATTAAATGGAGAACAAATTGAGGTCTCCTTTTTCTCAGATTTTTCTCCTTAAAAAAGACCCAAGTAATCTCAGTGTCAACAATGTGACAAAATGTGCTCAGATTATCCAAAAGTCAGATTTCAATATAAACTGGCACTCAATTTCTCATATTCTTCAAAGGCCAAATTATCTGGGTTATCCATATTACTTGTATACATTTACAAGATTGTCTCATTTGTTTCTCTATTTATTTCTCATAAGGAATTTTAGGACAAACATCCCAGTCAATTCTGATGCTTCAGGGAAACATAAATGGGAACTCCATTAAGTCTTCTAAACTGTGAAAGATCAACATCTGAGCACTAAACAATGGTAACGGCCATGTAGATGTCTTGAATGGTGGGTATGGATGGGTATGGATGGTGGGTAAAAAGCTTCACAAACCACAATGCTTCAGTATATTACTCCATGTCTCTCACATACATAAAAGTGTACACAAAGCACACACACAAAATGCTTTCAAAAAAGCAAAAGCAAACCAACATCTTCAATGTCTGGAACCATTAATTAACAAGGTTCGTCCAGAGAGTTTAAAAAACAAGCCATAAAGCTCAAACAGCTTTAAAACCATCTTAAAATTCTCCATTGTACTGTATGTATGTTCTCACTGCCACACTTTAGGCGAGACCGGGGTTGGTTGGCACACTTTTTAATACTTTGTTGAATATCTCTGGTGGAACAAACGTTAAGATATCCCAAGTAGGTGCAAAAAAACAAAAAAAAAAACAAAAACAAAAAACAACATAAACTACCCTGTAGGGGAAAAACACAAAGTCCAACACAGAGCTGAATGAAATTGGGCTGGGTTCGGACGTACTGGGAACAGGACCAACCGGACCGACTAGAGACGAGACCAACATGAACATGAAACAAGAGGAACTGGCACTGGACATCACACGAAACTAAAATATGGAGAGAAATCAAACAGGTTAACAGACAGGGCACGTGTGACTAATTAACTAATAATAGGCAAACAAGGAGGTGGGGTATGATGCAAGACTGAGAGACATGTGGCAATACAAAAACAAAACAAAGCCACATGCTCTCACAAGACACAAACACCTGAATGGCTTGAGCGCACATCGCCAAGACAATAAGGTTGTGTGTCCATCAAAGCTTTTTTTTCCTGAGGCCAGCATATTTTTTCAATTGTTTGCAATGGGAGTGCCGTGTATTTAAAAGCCAGCAGTGTGACGAGGCGCTGAGCATCTATTCCACGCTGAGCATTGCCTGTTTGCCATTTTTTTTCTAGTCGGCGAAAGTTGAAAAATTTTCAACTTTGGGTAAAATGCAGCGCTAGTCACTGTCACTTTTTACCCAGCCGCCCAATCACAGTGGAGGAGGGGCGGGACAAATACCACACTGACCAACCATCACATCCTACTTGTACAATGATTGAACAACAATGGAGGAGAAGTTTGCTTGTCTCTGAGTATTCATGTCTGTACCAGATGACATTCCTGGACTACCACAATATTAATATGAAAAATAATGCTTGGAGGAACATTATGTGCTTCAGCCTTCCCTTCATCCAGAGCTAGGGCCAGAGCAAGTACTCTACCTTGTGCCGACATTTTTACATTTTTACATTTTACATTTTGTTGATAACACAAACTATCTGCGAAATTAGGTACTTGCAACACATTACTTCCGAGGATATTCCGTATCATAGCAATCAAAGCGTCTAAGCTGAAAAAACGCTGCGCCTCCAAAGTGCTCTCAAGCGCTCCCAGCTGGGCATTTTCAGAAGAACGCCTGGCATTTTCAGCTGGCAAAAATGCTTAGGTGGACACATGGCCTAAGGCAATATACGCTCATGCGAACTGACTGACAAGATGAGAAAATGCGTAGCAATGCCAAACAAAGCAATGCCACGCATTCCCACACTAGACAAAGCTTGAGCGTACATGTCCTTTGCCTCGTGATGCACGCAACAGGTGACAAAACAAGACAGGACACCTGTGCGAGAGTTTGGCCACACACAAACCCGACACCTCAGACCGAAGTGACCGAACATCAGCACAACGTGAAGACAGCTCGCGACCCGGGCGCGCAGCGCAATGTGAGGCGCACCCATGTTCGTGAGAGACAGACATCAACTATTGACGTGATTGCATGCTGCCAAGATAACATAAGCGCAATGCACTCATGTCAATAACAGACAGAACATGGAGCATAAGTGTCTGGATCCCGACACAGACCAAACTGAACCAGACAGGGAAGTCAGGATACAGACAACATGCTCCGGACATGAAACATAAGACAGACCGAAAAGCGCATGGCAGGGAAATCAAAACCGAAGCCGTAAGACAGACATAAGACAATGATGTCAAGGTCCTGTCACACAAAAACCCAGACTGATAGAGTGACATGACCGTAACAAACTTTTCTTCAAGTATCATAACGATGCTCTTTTACATACGAAAACACTTCATATTGACCACTGTTGTCAAGGTCCAAAGAGGGAAAAAAATCATCATGAAAATACTATAAAAGTAGTCCATTCAACACTGAGCTTTTCTATGGCCCCAGAATGCTTTGAATAAAGTGCACAAGTCATATGGACCACTGTTGTGATGTTTTTATGCTGAACCTTTAATAGTGCTTTATAGTATTTGTCCTTTATGAAGCTTGACAGCTTCTGCTCACTATAAACTGTTACTCTATGGAATAGAGCTGCTTAAAATGTCTATTTTTATGTTCCAAGAAAAAGTAAAAGCATATGGGTTTTGAAAAACATAAGGGTGAGTAAATGAGTGAGTAAAAGTAAATGTCCTATTTTTAGGTGAACTGCTCCTTTAACTGGTGCCTCATCCTCAAAATAAAACATTCTCATTTAAAAGAAGATTCTTAGGAAATGCTGTAAAAAAGAAAAAGAAAAAAAAAAGAAAAGAAAAATCTGAATTAATTAAAGACAAAGAAATTATTTATAAAATCTTAAATTCATTGTTAATTATTACCTAATACTACTTGCACAAAAAATATATGACACTGTCCTTGTCACTACCTAAAAACTCAATTGAAACCTCAAGTCACAGGTCTTACCATGTTCTAGTTTTAATCTGAGGGTGAAAACGCTCTAATTGGTCATTTTCTAAGACAATATCAAGTGAATTTTCTAAAAAGGTACTTCAGAAACTTACCAGATAACCACATTCATTCAATTCCTTTACAATATACACACATTCGCTCTTTGTCTTAAGCCTGATATGTTGAAAACTGCTCTGTTAATGTTTTCAGATTCACAATTATGAATGACATACAAATCACGTCCTGTACATTATATATTTTCAATTCAAAATGCAGAATTTTGCAAAATGGAAAATAGTTTGCACCCTTGGAAATTACTTTTGGTTGATACACCATTTTAATCATAAAACAGTGGTAAACTTTTGCATATTTATTTAGATATTTACATCTCACATGACACAAAAACTCAACCTGAACTGCTTGCTGATGCACGGCACTGGGATAGTCCACGAGGTTCCCACTTAGCATCTGAAACTTGAGTCCCACCTTCATCGATTTGATTGGCTAACTCAAATGACATTGACGAGCAGTGTTAGACTAATGAGCATGCTAAAAATGTGACTATTTTAAAAACTTTCTGTTAGTCCTGCAACAACTTAATTACAGTTATATAGCAGCACATAATGGACTGCAGCAGAACAGCAACAAGGATATCTGATTACTGGGTTGGGGCTTGTCCCCCTCAATGTATATTGCGGTTACGGCCCTGCTATTAACTATAATTTATATATTTAAGAAATCTTAAGTTTAAAGAAAAAAGTATGTGAACCCTCTGGAATTACCTGCATTTATGTATAAATTTGTCTTATAAAATCTGGCTTGAACTTCACCTACATTGCAATAATGAACAAACACAATCTGTTTTAACTAATAACACAGAAATCATTCACAGTCTAGGTTGGAAAAAGTATGTGAACCCCTAGGCTAATGATGTCAACAAACGCTAATTAGGATCAGGAATTGGAAAACCTGGCATCCAGTTAATGAAATGAGATTTGAGGTGTGGGTTAGAGCTACTTTGACTTTTAAAAACACTCAAACATTTTGAGTTTGCTATTCACAAGCAGTATTTGCTGATGTGGACCATGCCTTGCAAAAAAGAGATCTCAGAAGAGATCTTGCCCTCCCTTCAAGAACTATACACTTCAGGAGTGAGGAAAAGGGCTGGTAAAATCACTCTGGACCCCACTCACCCAGCCCACTACCTTTTTGAACTGTTGCCTTCTATCCGACGCTACAGAGCACAGAGCGTCAGAACCGTCAGGCATAAGAACAGTGTTTTCCCTCAGGATATCCATCTGATGAACACTTCAATTTATACTATAATTACGTGCAATACACAGCCTAGTAAATTATATTATTTAAGATATACCTCTTCTGCATTGCAATCCCTTGCACTGTATGTAACAGATTTGTATTTGTACATACTATATGTATATTTTTGTCTTATTGTGTATTTCTATATATACTTATATTTCTATTTGCTTTTTATCTTTATAATATTTTTCTTCTATTATCTATGTCTTGTTGTTGTATTGTTTGTGCGCTGGAAGCTTCTGTCACCAAAAAAAAAAAAAATAATAATAAATTTATGTGGAAGCATACTTGGCTATAAATCTCATTCTGATTCTTATTCTAAAGACCTACGATCAATAATTGTTGCTTTGAATAAAGCTGGAAAGGGCTTAAAAAAAAGAAAATCCACCTTGTGGAGTAGCCCAGTCAAAGCCCAGACATTAAACCAATAGAGATGCTGTGGAATGACCTCAAGAGAGCCGTTCACACCAGACAGCCTAAGAATGTGACTGAGCTGTAACAGTTCTGTAAGGAAGAACGGTCCAAAATTCCTTCTGAACGTTGTGCAGGTCTAATCCGCAGCTACCTGAAATGTTTGGTTGAGGTTACTGCTGCAAAAGGAGAATCGACCAGTTATTAAATCCAAGAGTTCACTTACTTTTTCCACAGCACTGTGAATGTTTAATGGGATGTAATCAATAAAGACATGAAAGATTATAATTGCTTGTGTGTTTTTAGCTTAAGCACATTGTGTTTGTCTATACTTGTGACTTTGATGAAGATGAGATCACATTTTATGACCATTCCAAAGGGTTCACATACTTTTTCTTGCCACTGTAGATTCTACACTATTTGTGAAAATAATTTCAAAATTACCAGAAATGAAATTAACCAACCCCTGAAGCCATCCAACCCCAGTCTCCCCTACTGTATTCCAGCTCAGGTGTGAAGCCCTGATGACACAGCATTCGTCCTTGAGAACGTCCCTTTTTGTGATCCCCCGTCTACTGCAGGAGAATCCCAAGTGAGTGAGAAAAAAATTGCTTGCCACAGAGAGAGAGAGAGAGAGAGAGACAGAGAGAGAGAGAGAGAGAGAAAGCTGCCGAGTATCCAGGGAAGTTCCCCTTTCATTCCAGTATGTCCTCTCGTCTTAGGTCCATTTGACTCCTAGCTTGAACCTCTACTAGTCTAACAATATATATATATATATATATACAGGATCCAAAATGACCAAAATATCTATCAAAGTACAATATTTAATGTAAATACACTGTAAAAAAAATTGCTTTATGAATCATGAATAACATCTACATTAACTGGTTTCATTCAAGTCAAAAATATTGCAGTAGGAATATTCTGACTGGATCAATCTGACTACATTAGGTCCATTTTCAAAGGAAAAGTCCTTTAAGGTAACAAACGCATGTTTCCACTTTTTACAGTGTAGATGCTGTGTGTAGATTACATTGGTAACACTTTATAATAATGTTCCCATTGTTAAGTTTTATAAAGGGGTTCATTATAAATAACTGATATGCAGTCATTACAACATGAATACAAATAGCAACTTTCATGCAATATTTGCTAAATAAGGAGCATTTTAACTTACATGTTATAATAATTATATGTATAAAAAAATCTACACTTATTCTTAATTATATTATCAAAAACATAGAATGGCCTAATTCATGATTTATGTCAAAATGTAGCAAAGATAGACTATTATATTGAGAATAAAAGGAGGGATTATGTAATTTTGTTACAGTCTGCTGTGATATATTAATTCTAATGTAATGTAATTCTAATTTTTAATAATGAATTAATACAATCTATGTCCACTTTAAATTAAGGTACATTTTCATATATTACTGATGTTGAAAAGTGTTATTAAGCATTTATATCATGTGAGGTAAAATGGCTTATTATTTGTCAGGTATGGAAGTCACCCTTTTTATTCATGTTGTTACAATTGTTATTATAATCTCAGTGATCTATAATGCAACTGTAAATGACTTATTACTCATTATTGAACCCCTGTATAAACCCTTAAGGATGGAACATTAATAAAGTGTTACCTTTACATGTGATAACTTGGAATTTTTAGGGTAAACTGTGAAGTGTTTTCTAGATACACACCTAATTTTCAATATTAAGTATTTTTCAGGTTTGCAAATTTGTGAACTAAATAAAATACCACATAATATAGTCAAGTTTTATTTATAAAGAGTTCTTTAAAAAATGCAGGGTTGAAACCAGTGATAACATGCATTTTAAAGCTGGTAGAAAGCAGGTGTCCAGTTTTCCCCCTCTTTTCTGTACCGCAGACCTATTTTAATGCTCTCCATTGTTTGTGGTCTTTCCATCTGCGGTCCGCTCTTACAGCAGCTGAACCAGAGAGGCAGCATATTGTCTTGCCACTGTTCGGCGATGCAGAGGAGGGTGTCGATCCCTTCACACCCTCTGGGGAAACACAGCAGCTGTCAACGGGACTGACCTCTGGAAACTCCACAGGAAGCAAACTGAACCCATACACAGGCACAGTAAACACCCGTCGACAGATCATGCTTGACTTTGCCCTTACACACTGCTCCGGGACCAGCTACCCATGACCGAACTGTAACTCCAGCCTCTATGAGGTGTGAAAGAGGGCTGACCCGAGATCAGCAAATAACAGCAACATCTGTTCAAATGAAGTGGCTAAAACCGAGCTTGGGACCGAAATCTCCAAGCACTGCTGCAGTATTCCCCCATAAAGCTGATCTGAACATATTAAAACATCACTAGCTCTCACCAACTCTACTTTAGAGACCCCAGCTTCCACTTTTCCACAGATTAAACACAAATGACCACTTAAAGGTGCTTCAGAAGAGTTACACAAGACAAAAGCAGTTCTTAGCATACAGTATGAATCACACTACAGTCCTCTACTATTCCAAGAGGCCACTCTATAATGGACTTGCCTCTGCACGATTAAGTCATAACCATCTAGTGAACAATCTTTTCATCACCCAGGACAGCACGGCTCCCCTTTATGCATCCAGATCACCCCATTTTGCAACAATTTTGAGAAAAAGCACATTCAAAAGCTACACACCTGACTGCAGTGTTCTCCTCTGTCCTAATCCTCAATGAACGTCTGGGCCATACACCAGCGAGGCACTTAGGGGTTAATGTTTCAACGTCGTGCAAACGTCTTCTGCTCGCTCTCTTCCATCAGCCCAAGAAACTGCAGTCATCCCCCCTCACCACTCGTTACTGCAGCACTACACACACACACACACACACACACACACACACACACACACATTCCTCTCCCCTCCCCTCCTTATGTGCTCTCTCTCTCTCTCTCTCTCTCTCTCTCTCTCTCTCTCGCTCTGTCACTTTCTCTCTCTCCAACAGAGAAATCCCCCCATCAAAATACACACACCCTTTCTTTCTCTCTCTCTCTCTCTATTCCTTCCCCCACCCTTCCCATTCCATCCTCTTCCTAAGCTGCCTGATTGGAGATGCTGCTCACACAGCTCTGCAAACATCCCGGTTTCTTTCTTTTTTTTTTAATTTTTGCTGTGGTGTAATCAGCTCGGGTCAATATCTTTTTTTTCGTAATCTTTTTTTCACCTCGTGAGAATGTAAAATACAGTATTGAATAGGTTTCTGGACAGAAAAATAAAACATTTTTAAAAAGAGGGGCTGTAGAGCATTGAGGTTTTGCTGCTCACAGAATGTTACAATAGAAAGAGAGAGAATGGGAGACAAAGAGGAAACCTAGTTTCATAGAATTAACTTTACTATAACTACATTTTTGCAAACTGTGTTTTACGTGACGTTTTCTATGCTTTGCTGCAGTTTCCTGGTGAAATTAACACTAGAGGTACTACAACAACTTTCACACAAATCACTGGTTCTCTGACTTTAAAAACACATATTCTTTGCTCTATTACTCTCACCCTGCTATATGATATCGAAACACTTTTACTCTAATGCATCATTTAAAAAATTATTAATTTCAAATCTTGTATTACAGACCCACCTACAATTACACACTTATTCCAATGTAATTAACTTCCGCTGTAGCTCACCAAATAGAATGTTGGACTCGGGCAGTGAAAGTGAGCAAAAGTGCCACAGAAGTGACACTAAATTACGTGGTTGTATCAGTAAATGTTGCTTTTAAAACACCATCGGTTAGTTTTAGGTGTTGGTTAAGGGTTAGGATCTTAGTTTTGTTCACCTCTCATTTATCTTTTTGAACACTATTGGTTAGGTTTAGGCTAAAGTTTCAGGTTAGGGAGGTATGTTTTACTTATTAAAACATCCATCTAATTTTCACCTTAAAAACCTCGTCTGATTACAACATAATTTCACTCACTTTTGCTGCCCCTCGCTGGACATTTCACTAGGAAACTGCAGCCAAACATGTAATAAAGCACATAATTTTGGTTTGCAAAAATGTTTCTATTGTCACATAAATTTCATGAGATCGGGCTAGGTGTAAGGGATAGGTAAGGGATAATGTACAGTCAGCTGGTCATTATTGAAAAAATAAACCCTGACAGGATGATCAGGATCCAGGCATAAAGAGGCAGACTGATCACACTGTAAATTCGGCGACAGTAGATCAAATGTTTTACTGCTGAAATCGGTCTGTGCTTACTGAAATTTGAACCACTGACCCCCTGTGGCTGAAACTGGAAGTCTTTTGAGGTGAAATACCCACAGAGCGGTGCCAAAAGGGAGTTGTATTTTTTGTTGTAAATAATGTAAATACAATCAAGAGGAATGCATAATTTATTTACCATACACTCTAATCCAAACATCAACCCTAAACATCAGTGGAGTAAAAATGTAATATTAAAGTGAAAATGCAACCTCCCTTTTGCTTATGTGAATGAAATTATCTCCTGGTTTCCATAGGACCAGAACCCGTGTCTCTAAGGTTGCTTACACAACACATTATCAGTAGTGCTAGAGGGAAAGGTGTATACGTCAGATTGATGGAAAAATGGCCGGTACTTGTCAGTAATTCTGCTGAATGGGTTCGATTTCAGGGTATATGAACTTTCCAACATAATCACAAGGGAAGTCGGCATGTCACTTGCGTATGTTTCAGTACCCTGGCATTGGCCCCATCATGTCGAGTCACTGACAAGCACAATCTTTAGGCTTGGGATCGATGCCTTTTTCACGCATCGATAATCATACAATTCTTCAAATGATTATCGATATATATATATATATATATATCAGCAGTTTTTCAGATATAAATTGGGCTGCACGATAGTCTTTGTCTCTTCAAACATATTTCTCAACACAACTTTGGTACACACAACACACTCAACACACATTCTAAAATTCGAAACAATTATTTTCTTTAAAGGTATGCACACAAAATTTTGCAGCGTCACAAAGCTCGACTGGATATTTCCAATACATTTGACCCATTTCATAATCAAAGTACAAAGATGATTTACTTCAGCCATCACTGGAAGATATATTGTGTATATGTATCATTCATATAGCCTACACAATGTATTTTCAGTTACAAGTAGGCTACATGTTTTGTGGTTTGACAACTTCAATGAAACATACAGAGAATACATTGTTCATACAGCTACATACAGAGAATTGCATTGTTCAGGTTGCAGTAGCACCAGTTTCATACAACCTGCAAACTAACCTGCAAACTCATCAACATCACTTTGTTCATTCTTGAAGAAGTACAAAAACCTACGTAACTTTTGTGTGTATGGTGACTAGATTCACCACTGTAACCTGCTGCATTGACAAGTCCTGTGTAATGTGAAACCACTTGTGCCTTGCACTATCTGCAGCTGACTTCAATAAATGTTATATCACCCTCTTATGGTCTCCCAAATCTATTACGCCAGACTACATCAAATGTAAGGCCAATATTAATGCCTCAAAAACATATCAATAAAATTAATTATAATGGATATATCAATATTTTATGACATGCCTAACAATTTCCTTTTAGACATTATTGCATCAGTTCAATTGTGCTTACTTTCTCCTGTAGAGCAACCTGAAGTGCAGTGCGTCAGCAGCATGGGGGACCCAGGTTCTCATCCTGTGTTGAAACCAGGAATAATCTCGTTCACTTAATGAGCCACATCTGTGAATCAGAGGTTCCACTTTCCTTCTGAGATAAAATTTTTACTAGGTTTAGGGTTGGCATTTGGGGGTACAAATAATAAAATTTGCATTCTTGTCAAACATAAATTTTTTTAGTGGTCATTATACAAAAATTTTGCAGTACAGAATGCCACGATTGACCAATAGGAATCAATTACACCACAGAGCCATGTAATAAGGGTTGTCAATATTGATACCTTGAGGGCAGGTTATATATAAATCAACTTAATAATGGCAAATAAGATATACACAAAAGTTCTTAATTTTTATGAACACATATTGAACACAATATTTACTCAAAATGTACTTAAATATATTTGAAAACAAAATGTGAACTATCCATTGATAACTATGTCAGTAGTTTGGAACAGATTTCAGCGAAATGACCAATTCTGTTAATTAGCAAATAAGGCATATGTTTCAGCCAGTGCTGATAATCTTAAAATAGCCAAATATTGAAAGACTGATTGGCTTGGCCACTAGTAATGTGTCTCTGAGACCCGACAGGAGCAGTTCACAGGGTTTGAAGAGGTCTGAATATCCTTGATGATACAGAGACTCAACCTATAATTCAACGTAAGTTGCATCATATATCCTACTGTATCTCCCCATCTCTGCCGATATGAATATACCACAGTCTTGGTGCATCATTGTCATGGTTTTATGTGTTTTTGTTCATGTTTTGTGTTAATGTCTTTTATTTTGGAAGTATAGTTCCTGTTTTATAGTCATGTGCTCCATGTCATGTTATTTCCTGTTTCCCTGCCATGTCATGTGATTCCCTGTTTCATGTCATGTGGTCCCCTGGTCATGTGATTTCATGTTTCCCTCCATGTTCAAGTGTCTTGCTTTCATTGGTTTATTGTCTTGTTACCTTGTTCCCAGTTCTGTCTTGTCATTGGTTATCATTGTCATGCTTCTCCCTTGTCCATGTAATTATGCCTCATGTTTGCCATTGTCCATTGTCAGGCATTGTGTTTATGTAGTCAAGTCAAGTTATGTCAAGTTATGTTATGTCAAGTCAAGTCATGTCAAGTCTAGTTTAGTTCATGTTTATGTTTTGTAGTCACATTTTTGGATTTCACGCTTCATGTAAATAAACTGCACCTGGGTTCTCCACTTTATCGTCATCGTCTGCCTGTCATTGCCAGCATCGTTACAGAATACCTGACCGCAAAATGAACCCAGCAGTTCTGCTTCTTCGTTTACGTCAGGGGAATCGTCCCCTGGAGGAATATGTAGAGGACTTCTGTGCTCTGGCCTGCAGGGTCGACTTTAATGAGATTGCCCTCATGGACTGTTTCCGTTTTGGGCTGAATGAGCCGGTCTCCTCCCTGATGCCTGACGGTTGGAATACCTACCACCTGACTCAGTATATCGACCTTGCCCTACTGATAAGTGGTACACCGTTCACTGTGGGGGAGGCGGATAACAAGCCAGAGTCCCACGTCACGACCACCAAGCCAGAGTCCCACGTCATGGTCGACGAGCTTGTGCCACCTGGATCCTGAGTCTGCACCATGAAATGTCACAGCCACACCTAGGCTTGCTCCATGCCATGTCACAGCCATGCCTCGGCATTCTCCATGCCATGTCACATCCACACCAGTGTCTGCTCCATTCCATGTCACAGCCACGCTAGAGTCAGCTCCATGCCATGTCACAGCCATGCCAGAGTCAGCTCCATGCCATGTCACAGCCATGCCAGAGTCAGCTCCATGCCATGTCACAGCCACGCCTGAGTCAGCTCCATGCCATGTCACAGCCACGCCTGAGTCAGCTCCATGCCATGTCACAGCCAAGCTACAGTCTGCTCCATGCCATGTCTCAGCCAAGCCCCAGACTGCTCCATGCCATGTCACAAGCAAGCCTTTGCTCCACTGTCCTGGCCCGCCTCTGCCCCACTGTCCTGGCCCGCCTCTGCTCCACTGTCCAGGCCCACCTCTGCTCCACAGTCCAGGCCAGCCTCTGCTCCACGGTCCAGGTCAGCCTCTGCTCCACTGTCCAGGACCGCCTCTGCTCCACGGTCCAGCGCTCATGCCTGCCATGGCCAATGATTCAGCATCCAAGCCTACCACGGCCAAGTCAGGATCCTGCCGTACCATGTTACCATGTCATGCCGTGTAAACACGTCAAGTCAGTTTTCATGCTTCATGTAAATAAACTGCACTTCTCCACTTTATCGTCATCGTCTGCCTGTCATTGCCAGCATCATTACAATCATTCAATCTCATCAACCTCAAATCAATGCAAAAGCATTATTAATGGAAGTGCTGAAGTGCTCAAACTCTTATCAGTCATGAAACAAAAAATAAAATGCTAGCAATGAGAGACGCAGACAGTTCTAGGATTGAACTGATGTTTCCCAGTATTCAGTGCTGACGTAATAGTTAATGCACACCTGGTTTATACAGTAACACTGGGATGGCGCTCACAGGTGCATACATGACTTGCTGTATTTCCAGTTGGTCCACTGGGAATTCAGTTATTATGTGTCACAATAAATTACACACCTCCTTTAAGTGTGGCTGCCTCCTTCAGAGCTGATGAAAATGAAATCAATAACACCTCAATCACTCTAAGCAGAAGAGAAAGAGATGGCCTTTCCCATTTCTCCATCGAGTTTTCAAAGAGCTGGATCATTTGACCATTGCACACGGTCAATATTTGCACCAAACATGAGTTACATGCTCAGTACATGATTATTTACATTTATGGGGAAAGTCACACTATTTTGGAGGGAAACCATATAATGTTTTAAATAATTAAAATCAATCAATTTAAATAAATCAATGTGTATCCGTTTCTTTATATGTAAAGGGGAAGGGGTGGAACAACTCTTTTTAATGAATTGCAGATACTTACCTGTACTCGATGCTTTTGCATAAAACCCAATGGGCACTGTATTGATAATGCCCCACGTGGAATGCTTCAAACAGTTAGGCTGCTTATTTCTCTAAAAAGAACCAATTTGGAGTTTTGTGGCTTTTAATTCCTGTCTATTAGCTTTGAAGTAATCTGATACTGATAAAAGTTGATAAAATTAGGCAAACCTTTAGATGATATGCAATTAAAATTTACATTTTACAGACATGCATTTAAAATTTACAATCTCTTCTGGGTAAATGTACCAAAAACATTGATGACTTTTAATGCACTACACTGATTTTTGTCCAATCAGATGCTCTCTAAAATAAGACTGTTCTTCCCCCAATACCACCTGCAACCTAATAGAAAGTAGCAAATCATGATTAATGGCTCTGATGAAACTGAAGCCTACTACTGGCCATTAAAAAAGGGACAACTTTTATGATATGTGCCGCCCAAACAAATACAAGAAAATAAAACTGTGCTTATCAAGCCATTTCATATATGGTTGTTAAAGTCAATGTGCAATTAGATAATAGAGATCATTTCTTCAAAAGGCTGAATCTTCAACCTCACACACCCTGCCTCCTGAGAGCCTGAAATAAATGATTAACAATGAATTCCCTCTATATTTAAGTAGTCATAGTCAGTGGCATAGTTTAAATTAACTAACATTTCCAAAAGGAGAATTTTCTTGGCTTGCTCTGGACATTTTGTTCATACCAGGAGGCAATTAAATTATTACATTTTAAGTGAGCCACGTTTACAGATTCATTTAATAAATTTTAGATTCTTAACTGAGGTAAGAATCTAAAAACCCTCCTCACAAATACATTCGTAAGTGTTTCCCCAGTCTCTCTCTCTCTCTCTCTCTCTCTCTCTCTGCCGTCTTCAGTGTAGTGTAGTGTTTCAACTCTGGAGCTGGAGTGAGTTGAGCTAAGGGAATACCTCCACATGGAGCATCCTGTAAACAGCTTGCATTGGGAGCAGGGAGGGGCGCTTTAGCACTGACAGGATGCTCTTGGCCGCTATAGACCAGGCACTCATACTGGGGTTATCTTGTTTATCACAAATCTCAAGCTAACTGATGTACATGCACATTAAGTTATGCATGTGATATAAGAGCATGAGTATGTTGGATTTAGACATAAAGCAATAAATATCCAAAATATAAAATCATACTTTGTTGAACAATGCAGGCTTTCTAGCAGTCTTGCTTATTTCTGTCTGACTGAATTAAACTGAATTATACTTTTAATGCATGGTGACTAGGACCCCACCAGCTGGTATTTCAATTAGACAACCACCTATTCCATCTTTGGACAAGCTAAAGGCATACTTGCACCAGCTTAAAACCAGCTACCATGTTCCAAAACCCAGCTTGCTCACCCAGTCTGGCCCACATAAGGCCGGAACATACCTACTCTATGCAAGTCCTTGAAAGCAGATGCTTCTAGCTACACAAGCTCTATTTAATGCATAGTTGCATTCCAAAATGTGTTAGACTGCAATTCATAAGACAATGTAAGTATGTGTTGCATTCTCAACATTGACACAAGAAGTGCTAAAGCTTGATTAGTGTGAAGTGTCCGCTTCTACAGTGAGTTTTCTCTTCCAAGCCAAAATTGTCATGGTGGAGCAACAGTTTGAAGAGAATACTGCAGAGCAAGTAAGTTAAAGTAAAAAAAAAATGTATAGCAACTCACATCCAGTTTAATGGCACAGACGTTTGAAGGTAACTCCATCGGCGCCTTGAGAACTGAGTTTTTTTCCGCCATGATAATGGAAGAACACACATTAAACTTGTTCAACCGGACCACGTGTTCACATACTTGTGTAGAGTATGTTTCGCCCTTTATTCTGGACTAAAGTTTAAAGGGAAAAAAACACACACACACACACACACACACACACACAAAAAAAAAAAATAAATAAAAATAAACACGCATCAATTACCAATTTATTTGTCCATCCTTGTTTATTGCTGTTTCAATAGCTACAATTATTTAAATTAAATATTGTAAATATAGGAAAGCTGATCTATTACACCCCCAATGAGTAAAGGACTCTTTAAAACAACATTTTATATAAGGTTGCACAGAATAGCATACTGTAAAAAAGTGGTTCTCAACTGGTAGGTAGGTTGAAAACTCAAAAAAGGCTTGCAGGTCTCTTCTGAAGGTTGTGGACTGCAGGGGAAAAGACATTCCAAAATAAAATAATGAAATATAACTAACCAATCATAGGGTAGCAAAATATAAATGGGCTTATCAACTTTTAAAGGAAATGAGAAAATGCTTGCCATATGTTTTATTATTGAACACAAAGGCTGTGCGTTCAATCAATCTCAACATTTTGATACAAATTCATCTGTCACTTGGTAGAGCTAGCCAGATTATGCAGGTGCCAACATGGACATGCTGCATGACATGCCCTCATCCATTATAGTACGATAAACAGTTTTGGTACTATGTTGTTGATAGTTATGATACAATTGGGAGCCATTTGATGTCTATTGTAAAATCTGGGTCCTGAAGTAAAACTATTTAAAAATCAGTTCTATAAAATACAACCAATGTTATTAATTTCTCAAGGTTTGCACAACAGTAGGGCTGGAAGTGAATAAGAAAAAGCATCATGGGTTTTGCATGCTACTCTGCTCATTGTCTCTGGGACAGCCCCAATCCCCATAATAACCACGAATCCTATCTCCAGTTGTGGAAAAAGTCAGAGATAAACTGGCTTAATTTCTCTCTCTCTAAAAGCGTTCCCTCCTTCTCTCTCTTTATTACAAACACACAGACACACACACAAACATCCTCTTCATTTTGTCAGGATCCTGCTGTTTCTTTAAATGAATGCTAATGTGAAAGTACATTAAATGATCTTTTTGTCCATGAAAACCCCCTGAGAGTCTAAACAAATCTCTTAAATTTTTACAATATCACTCTTACCATTGGACCGTAAACAAAAATGACAAGCAGTACCTCCCCACCCCCTAACAAAACAATAAATAAAAAATAAATGCTGTGGGGTGTAAAACTGGTATGTTTTAGAAAACACTGATCACCGAGTTGTTCGGAATTCTTCAAGAATGCCGCAATCAAGAAGCCTGTAAGCAATATCCGTAACGCTGATGTTAATAAACATTATTACATGTATGAATACATATTTAAATAAGGGCTGTGAAATGTAATGATTTAATTTCTGCAATTAATAGTTGACTATTTAATGTGTTAAAAAAAAATAAAATACAATCAAAGCAGTATCCATTATTTGTTTTTTGTTTTTTATGTTGAACCCCAATCCTGTGGCTAAAATTGTCATATACAGTGGTGTGAAAAAGTGTTTGCCCCCCTTTCTGATTTCTTATTTTTTTGCATGTTTGTCACACTTAAATGTTTCAGATCATCAAACAAGTTTAAATATTAGTCAAAGATAACACAAGTAAACACAAAATGCAGTTTTTAAATGAAGGTTGTTATTATTAAGGGAAAACAAAATCCAAACCTACATGGCCCTGTGTGAAAAAGTGATTGCCCCCTAAACCTAATAACTGGTTGGGCCACCCTTAGCAGCAACAACTGCAATCAAGCGTTTGCGATAACTTGCAATGAGTCTTTTACAGCGCTGTGGAGGAATTTTGGCCCACTCATCTTTGCAGAATTGTTGTAATTCAGCCACATTGGAGGGTTTTCGAGCATGAACTGCCTTTTTAAGGTCATGCCACAGCATCTCAATAGGATTCAGGTCAGGACTTTGACTAGGCCACTCCAAAGTCTTCATTTTGTTTTTCTTCAGCCATTCAGAGGTGGACTTGCTGGTGTGTTTTGGATCATTGTCCTGCTGCAGAACCCAAGTTCGCTTCAGTTTGAGGTCACGAACAGATGGCCGGACATTCTCCTTCAGGATTTTTTGGTAGACAGCAGAATTCATGGTTCCATTTATCACAGCAAGTCTTCCAGGTCCTGAAGCAGCAAAACAGCCCCAGACCATCACACTACCACCACCATATTTTACTGTTGGTATGATGTTCTTTTTCTGAAATGCGGCGTTACTTTTACGCCAGATGTAATGGGACACACACCTTCCAAAAAGTTCAATTTTTGTCTCGTCAGTCCACAGAGTATTTTCCCAAAAGTCTTGGGGATCATCAAGATGTTTTCTGGCAAAAATGAGACGAGCCTTAATGTTCTTTTTGCTCAGCAGTGGTTTTCGTCTTGGAACTCTGCCATGCAGGCCATTTTTGCCCAGTCTCTTTCTTATGGTGGAGTCATGAACACTGACCTTAACTGAGGCAAGTGAGGCCTGCAGTTCTTTGGATGTTGTTGTGGGGTCTTTTGTGACCTCTTGGATGAGTCGTCGCTGCGCTCTTGGGGTAATTTTGGTCGGCCGGCCACTCCTGGGAAGGTTCACCACTGTTCCATGTTTTTGCCATTTGTGGATAATGGATCTCACTATGGTTCTCTGGAGTCCCAAAGCTTTAGAAATGGCTTTATAACCTTTTCCAGACTGATAGATCTCAATTACTTTCTTTCTCATTTGTTCCTGAATTTCTTTGGATCTCGGCATGATGTCTAGCTTTTGAAGATCTTTTGGTCTACTTCGCTTTGTCAGGCAGGTCCTATTTAAGTGATTTCTTGATTGAGAACAGGTGTGGCAGTAATCAGGCCTGGGTGTGGCTAGAGAAATTGAACTCAGGTGTGATAAACCACAGTTAAGTTATGTTTTAACAGGTGGGGCAAACACTTTTTCACACAGGGCCATGTAGGTTTGGATTTTGTTTTCCCTTAATAATAACAACCTTCATTTAAAAACTGCATTTTGTGTTTACTTGTGTTATCTTTGACTAATATTTAAACTTGTTTGATGATCTGAAACATTTAAGTGTGACAAACATGCAAAAAAATAAGAAATCAGGAAGGGGGCAAACACTTTTTCACACCACTGTATAAATTTTCAGGAGGTACACGCTCGACTTGACTGCACATCCTAGCACAGAAACTGATTGTGTGGAGCAGTGCACACTTATTCATTACACGCAATACGTTCCGGGCATCATAACACGGGGGTGGATTTGCTGTACGTTGAATTGAGACTTCACCCGCAAGTGGTGAGCCATGTGTGGGAGAGATACGGGCAAGCTGCCGTAACTCTTAGCATTGCCCAAAAGCGCTCACTCACTGGCTACATTCACACAGTCAGAGATTGGGATTGACAACTGCATTTACTTACAGGTGTGAGTCTTGAAATGTCCTGTTCATACAACAGCTTATAGTAGCAGCTTGGATACTGTCTGTATGAATGAACAACCGAAGTCACAACCATATTCTAACAGCTGTAACCATAGTGACAGTGACTTAAGTAAATATTAAAAATGGTGAGGTCAATAACATAGGCATAACCAAATGTGGCGCAAGTTCATCCATCAGATCATAATTAACGGACAGCGGCTTTGAACGCATTTTATAACACGTGCAGAGCATAGCTTTTGTTTTGTGCGCCTCGTGCCCAGGAGCAGCCGGTGGAAAACAGCAGTTGGATATTTGGATGACACACAGCTCATATCTCCGTCTCTGTGAGTTAACAAAACCCCACATGAAACACACGAGACACGCTTGTGTACAGTGTACTGTGGCTCTCACATATATGACGTGACTAACAACTAGCTGTCCAGTACGGTTCCGTTCACACAGCACAGGTTTGCTGAGTGCGGTTGTGAGTCCTGAAAATTGCGGTTGTCACACTCATAAATAACCGAACTGTGCGTGTGAACATAACCATATTAAGCACTTAAAACAGATCTGACAACCATATTCTACTGCTGTGTGAATATGGCCTCTGTCATCTGAATCAGTGTCAAAGACAAAACCGCGAGAGAGAGAGAGAGAGAGAGAGAGTGTGTGAGTGTTACAGACTGAACGGCAGCCAAAGAAAATAATCATCTTGAGATTTTAAACTTCAGCAAATTAAACTTCAGCATTATTTTTATAGTGTCTAATAATGCATAAGCAATGTACACTGAAGTTTATGTTGCCAGTAAATCTTGATATGAATTGAATCTGCCTATTTGATCCTATTATTTAAAAAGACCACTGGAAAACGGCAGAACATTTTGCCCAACTTTTAATTACAGCATGCCCACTGATTTTATGGCATGTACTTGTATCAAAGATTTATACCTGTAAAAATGTGTCTAATTAACTCTATTCACAAAAAAATGTAACATTTTAACATGAACATATTAAAATAATTAAAATAAATGATGACTGGCCAATTTCTTGCAAGTTCTTTGAGACAAAGTATAAAGTAAATATATTTATGATACTTTTAATGTTTTTTTTAATGTACCATGTACCATGATTAATCACGATTAATCACAAAAAACTGTGCGATTAATGAAAAAAAGGTATTGATATTGTTGTACTGTGTTGCATATTGCAGTGGTTCCCAACCCTGTTCCTGTAGGCCCCCCAACACTGCACATTTTGTAGATCTCCCTTTTCTGACACACCCAGTTCAGGTCTTGGAGTCTCCACTAATGATCTAATGAGTTGAATCAGGTGTGTTTTATTAGGGAGATATCCAAAAAGTGTAGTGTTGGCGGGCCTCCAGGAACAGGGTTGGGAACCACTGGCATATTGTATTGTTTTGTATTGCTGTTGTGTATATTGTGATTTGTTCTGAAACTACATACCAAGGCAAATTCCTTGTACTTGGCCAATAAACCCAATTCTTCATGAATGTGTGTTAATAAACACAGCAGGTATGTATACAGTAATATTCAGTCCATTGTTCATTTACATGCTGTGACACAATGCAGATCAGTTATTGATTTTATTTATATTCCATTTATCAAATTCAGAAACATTGTACCTATCCACTATTAACCCTTTAACGAGCAGTCATTAAAAGGTCAACATTACCAGCATGAATCGTGAGATCCCTGTACCGGTCAATGCTTCATTTACTGGCATCTCATCATCCCGAACCCCCCCCCCCAACCATATTACACCTACCTACGTTGTTGTCTTGTTAGACAGATAGGAAGTACAAACTTAATTCGTAGGACTATTTCAAATAACAACATATAGACCCAAACAGAACCACTCAGATCCAGAAGCTTGCAGCCACTTGATAATATTATGGTTGTTAGTCCTCCCAAACCATGAAGAAACAAACCTAATGTGACAGATCTGAGACAGTCACTTTAAGGAGAATTGCCTCTCCATTTCAACTTGAAGAAGGTAATTGGATCTTTCTCTTACTTGTTTGTTTCCCAGGAGGCCAAATGGCAAACAGGAAAGACAAAGCAGCCCCTGATGGTTGTGACTCTCTGCTTAATTGTTTTATTTGTGTCCAGACTGAAAGCACTAAGCGCTTTTGTCCACTCTGATGATTCAATTTCAGGAATGAGAACAAATAAAAGCCAGAGAATAGGGGGAAAAATT
Source organism: Myxocyprinus asiaticus (assembly GCF_019703515.2). Lineage (NCBI taxonomy): Eukaryota > Metazoa > Chordata > Actinopteri > Cypriniformes > Catostomidae > Myxocyprinus > Myxocyprinus asiaticus. Next base: position 36,361,951 of record NC_059372.1, read on the forward strand.
TGGGGGAATTGCTTCTTTCTTGGTGTAAATAGCAAAATTGCTCTTAACTTTCCATGCCAGCATTGCAGATTGCCTAACGATCGGGTTTGTTTACATTAACTGCATGTTATCACCATACAATTCTTAGGCTATTTAATCATGATGAGCTATACATCATTAGAAAGGTTTAATACTCCAGCTTTGATATTTAGCCACTGTTTCACAATAGAAATGTTTCTTCGTTAATGTCAACATCACAAAACATCAAAGCGAGAGTTATGAAAATGAAACATACCTATTCAAAGATGTAAACTCCCATTGATTTGTCCCATAGCAGGCTTCAGTGAACAACATCCAATAGAACATTTAATTTAAGTGTGCACATTTAGAGGAATATTGATGGTTTCTCATATGTTAACTTTATAAATAATTATTTTTCACATCCATTTTCCACTTAATTTTGCAATATGATGTGCTGACGTGCTCTAATACTCTCATATGGTGAGCTTTATTCCCCCAGGAAGCTAGAGGTGCACAAGTTCATTTCTCATTCTAAATATGGTCTTATAGACAAAGAAAGATATGACATCATGCCTACCTCAGTTCCCACACAACAGGAACTACCACATATCATACCATATTAGGATATTAGCCTTATAAACTCTGTATAAAGCATAAAGCTAACAATTTGACTGATGAAACAATTACAAAAATATTTGGTCTGTCTATGATTTCTATGCCGTCTCTAGTATTTTTATATGTTTATTGATAGTTTTGGAGTTGTCAGTGCAGAAGAGTTGCACATCTGCCATCAGGTATATTCTATGAATAATCTGCTCTCTGCCTCATTATATGAATGGAATCCATATGAGATCAGTAAAAGACACTGTTATAACAACTTGATTATTATTGGAAAAAAGATATATGCATTAGATAATGTGTAATTTGTCATGTTTACATTCTGCATTCATGAGGCAATTGCAAATGGCTAACCTATTTATTGCAAGCCCTTGGAGACAAATTATAAATGGCTATCATAATGGCTATCATATGACATGGTATTGGAAACTTTTTCATAAAACTCAGAGTTTTAAATTTATCATCCTCAAATTTCAAATAGAACATTATCAGACTTGTGGATTTAGCTCTGTTGCATGTATATGGATAAATATACCAGGTCCGTGTTATATATTATTTCATATAAATATGTTAAGAAAAAAATTGCTGATCACTACAACAAATTTGAGATTGTCTTACTTATTTTTCTTCATAACTTTTGAACAACAAACTTTAAAGTGTGTACTTTCAAAAGAGACCACAATTATGCCTTTAATACACTGGACTGATGAACTACAGCCATTTGATTGTGAGTTTGTGATTTTTAGGCTTGTGCTCAAAACAAGGGTGGCGTCAAGAAACAGGTTAAAAAGGAGAGACAAAGCACTCTTTAAAAAAAGGAAACATTCTGTAAAAGGAAAACTTTCTGGGTTGTAGTTTGTTTTTCACTATGAGACATTGGTTGGATATACTGTAGTTGAAATCTATTTAATCAATCCATGTGACCTGCAATAAACAAGGTCGAATGTATTTAAAATACCACTAATTTATAATTGCTCAAAGTTTAGAGCAGTGTTTCTTAACAGGTGGGTTTCTGATTTTTTCTGATGGGGTTGTGAACAACAGGGAACAAACAATGTTAAATGCAAATAATAAAATGCAACAATGTAATCATGCATAGGGTGAATGGCAAAACAAATATCCTAATTAACTTTTAAACGGGAGAAGAAAACGCATTTCTGTTGTTGTCAACCTCAGTTCAGGCAAAAGAAAATGTTTAGTTCAGTAAATGGTCCAGCCCAGCGAAATCAGCAATATAATTTAAACCTACAACTCTGATTACTGGCTTAACATACTGCATAAATTCAAAATCCACGCTCCCAATGGACTGCTGTTGCATGCCACAAATCATTGAATACCCAAAGCTTTCTGACCCCAAACAAACCGCTTCTTCTGAACAAGCTCTCTCCACACATCACAGAGTACCGAAAAGCTCTGTGCAATGAGATTGGGAGTTAGGCTTTCATTCACCCCCGAGCGGCACCAACACCAAAGCTGCACTCTGGAGAAAGACTCACAATCATAGAGAAAGCAGGTGTGACCAGCTAAACTAAATATCACGGCTGTTTAGTGGTAAAGGATGTGAGGTACAAAGGTGTAAATATTCAAACATGGTTAGTAGCACCACAGGGCACCTCATACCTTGACTTTGAGGTCTCAAGGTATAAGAAACTTGAAACCACTCTTTGAAAATGGATGTTTATGGTACTCCCATTGTAAGCCATTCAATGTACGATGTATGCTATTAAATGGATAATTCACCCACAAATGTAATTCTGTCATCATTAACTCTGTCGCACTGTCGCCTCACAAAAAGAAGGTCCCCGGTTCGAGTCCCGGCTCACCCAGGGCCTTTCTGTGTGGAGCTTGCATGTTCTGCCTTTGTTCGCGGGGTTTCCTCCTGGTGCTCCGGTTTCCCCCACAGACCAAAAACATGCAGATCAAGTGAATTGGAAACTATAAATTGCCTGTAGATAAGAGTGTGAATGTGTATGTCTGTGTGTGTTAGCCCTGTGATGGACTGGCCACCTGTCCAGGGTGTTTCCCTGCCTTCGGCCCAAGACAGCTGGGATAGGCTCCAGCATTACCTGTGACACTACATAGGACAAGTGGTTACAGAAGATGAATGGATAGATGGATCATTAACTCACACTCATAGATTTGGAAGATTTTTTGACCTACTTCAGAGTAAATACAGGTAAATATAGCCATATTGAGCAGTATGTGGTTAAATAATAGATTCAACCTCACTTTCAAATGGTCACACAGATCCAACACATAGGCTGCTAAAGAGAGACAAGTTATTATGTTTGCAGCACAAGATGGCAGAGTTTTGTGTGCAGTGGCAGATTGCTGACAGTTGGGTGTCTGTCAGAGTCAGCATAGAGGTTATGTAATGACTTTGGCTTTTGTCTCTAAACTGCTGATACTGCATGTGGAGCTGTGCTTGGTTGAAAAGAGCTACCTTTTTGCCTTCTATATGTTCAAAGACGTGCAGAAGGCCCAAGATAACAGTTGGCAGATATCATGGAGTGTTTCCTTACAGCACACATCTAGGACTCATTCCCTCTCTGCTGGCCTATTTGTTTTTTTATTTTCCTGCATCACAAACCAACAGTAACATGGCATCTTGGATGATGCCAGGGCATGATATTTTATGTAAAAAAAAAAAAACAAACAAAAAAACATGCACTATTCAAACACTCTTTGCAAATTAACCCAACCGAAAATCAGCACTGCACTGAAAATGTGCGCACACCACGGCTCGTTCATTCAACACAACATATGCATTCCACAATAGATTCAGTGTTCTGAAAGCCTTTCTAAAGACCCATCCACACAAAATTTAGTGTTCTTTACATTTTGGCCTTATGCTTTTCAAAAATATTTTTCAAAACTCTGTTTTTCATGATGTGTGTGTAGTGATGCCACAGTCCCATATAAGCAGGGACATCCCATATATTGGCCGAAAAATGTCCCATACGGCATGGCTGTTAGCGGCAAGATGCTTAATGGATGGTGGAATGCTCAAGGGGGACCCCACCCCTGGTCGGATGGCGAAATATCCCGTATTCAAGGATTTGTGTCCCGTATTGAGGGAGAAAAATGCTAAACTGTCCTCAACCTCCTGGCGGACGACAAAACACCAGGGGAACACTCACACCCCCACCTCCCAGGTGGAAAGGTGCACCACTTAAAGGGGAACCCTGTTCTGTAATGACACCCTTAAAATGCTGAAGCATCCTGTATTCGCATAGCGAAAATTTGCATATGGTAATGGTTGTTTCTAAATATTGATTCTAAATAAATAATTTGCTAGTTTGTTTTGTTGTAGTCAGCTGTGATAGGTTTGCTGATATGTTTACAAGTCAGTCTACAAGTCTGTTAATTATAAGTAAATTTATCCAGCCTGGAAAAAATATATGTCACTATGCATTACCATAATGTTCTTCTGTGGTTATTGAAATCATTACTGCACAATATCACCAACTCCTGGCCTGGCATTGCTATTTGAGCATTTTAAAGTGTTTTTTGCATTGTTGAATAGAGAAATTTTTTAAAACACTGTTGGTGTGGACAGGATTTAAAAACAAAGGGTGAAAACTGCAGTTTCGGAAATATCCGCATAAGTGTTTAAGAGGTCTAAGACCCAAAACCAAAACCAAGTGTCTCTTCGAAGTTCAAAGCGCTTACATTTGTATAAATAACCATGACTGTCCATGCAATGACCTGCTGGTCGAAGTTGCTGTTCCACCAGCTATATCAGCTCCTTACCAGCAAATTATATCATCAGAAAAGCCCCAACCCCATTGTGGTCAGATTTCTGCGGCTGAAGGACAAACTAGCTATTCTGGATAAAGCTAAAAATTTGAAGGGCTCAGGCATCTTTATTAATGAGGACTTCCCTGAAACCATCCGGGAAAGAAGGAAAGAACAACTCCCAGCAATGAAGGCAGCTCGAGAGAGAGGTGACATTGCATATTTGAGATATGACAAACATATTGTCAATTCACCTACCCAAAATATATGTAACGATGCTGGCAGACGAAGAGACGATGATGATGACGAAGTGTAGAATCCAGGTGCAGTTTATTTACATAAGTGAAATCCAAAAACCATAAATCCAATCGTGAACAAAAGACTTGACTTAACATAAAACTAGACTTGGCTTGACTTGAACAAAACAACAAAGTTACATTCACAATACCTGACACCAGGCAATGGCAAACATGAGGGCTTAAATACAAGGAGATGGTTAAAGAGCACCTGTTATGGTTTTTCAAATATTACCTTTCATGTAGTGTGTTATATAGCTGTTTGTGAATGTAAAAAAGTCTGCAAAGTTTCAAAAATCAAAGTGCACGACAAATGGAGTTATTGACTCCCAAAAGAAAGAACCGATTCTGAACACCTGAAACGAGTCGTTAGTAATTCCAGACTTACTTCCTGTACTAACCTATGTAATTTGGTAACAAAAAACCCGCCTTTGGTCTTCATTGGCTGCTCACGAACAGCTTTGACCCGGCCTCAAACACTACACTAAGCGGTAGACCAATCACAACAGACTGGGACATCTGACCAATCAGAGCAGAGTAGGCTCTCTGAAAGGAGGAGTTTAGAATGAATCCTTTAGTACGGATCATTGAACGAGTCGTTTTTGACACTGGGAAAAAAGGTAATGCTGCAATTTAAATTATGAGCAAATTAAAGTGTTTAAAAACCATAATAGGTGCTCTTTAACAAGTAAATAAGACAACCAATCACAAGACTAGACTATAAACAAGATAGCAAGACTAAATGACTTTATCCAATGAAAAGACAAGACTAATAACAAAGTAATCAAACAATGAACCAATGAAAACAAGACACATGAGCAGGGGAAACACATGACAAGATCACATGAGGGAACAGGAAATCACATGGCATAACACCACATGACCTGAACAGGAACTAAACTTGAAAATAAAAGACATGAAAACAAGAACAAAACACATAAATGTGACAATATACCACAACAAAGGATGGCCAACGTTCAGAGTTTGGCTCATTCATTTCAATATTAGGTATTTACAGTATTTTGATTACATAATCACACATTTACAGCACATTATTCTTTACACACACTATGGACTACAAAAAAATCTGATTTTGAAGGCCAGATTTAAACCCTTTGATCTCTATATAATTGACTCCTACAGTTTTATGTTGATCCAGACCTAAAAAACTGTCATAATTTCATGCCTCTAACCTCTGTAGTTTTTATAATGAAACTCAGTTAAATGATTTATGTTTCTATGCCTCCTAATATATTTTCTACTTTTTATCTGAATATAAGAAGCCTTTCCAGTAATTATGACAAATGTATTCATTATTTATCCTCATTCAAACACCATTTTTCTATTATTGCTTTCAGAAACACAGTTTACAGAGGACTCTTTAAACTACCTAAATATAATTCAGTTCACTACGTTAGAGAGAATAGATCTGGAGGTGGAGTATCTCTGTTTGTTCATGGTGACTATTAATTTAAAATTAGGGATGATCTCTCTCTAAAATCAGATAGGGCTGAGGTGGAACCTGTTTTTGTAGAGCTATCTGGTGTCTCTGGTGGAAAGAATGATATTGTTTGTGTTATTTATCGACCACCTGACTCTAGCATCAAAGATTTTATTGAAAGTTTGACCAGTTCTCTTGACCTGATAAACAATGAGGATAATCTCTGTTACATTTTAGGAGATTTCAATATAAACTTTTTTTAAAATAAATTAGATACCCTAACTGGGGATTTTTTTTCAATATTCTTAATTCTAATTACGTTTTCCCTCTTATTCATAAATCTATATGAGTTAAGGAGAATTGAGCAACTTTGATAATATTTTGACTAACTATTTGAGTGAAGGAATAAAATCTGGGGTCTTGTATTTAGACTTATCATATCATTTTCCCATATTCCACTATTCTATAATTAAGGTTATTAGAGTCAAACATACCAAAAAAAAAAAAAATAATAATAATAATGCACAGAAGAATTATGAGCAAGTCAAATATTTCTAAATGTAATGATATGCTAGCCAGTAATTCATGGTATGATCAATTTAAGGAAAATAATGCTGATATTGCAGAGTTATCAGCAGTGTTGGGGGCAATGGGATAAAAGCATGTGTTACATAATCAGATTACTTTTTTCTAGTAACGAGTAAAGTAACACAATATTTTTTATTTTTATTTAACCATAATATGAGTTATTTTTTAAAATAAGTAACGCATTGTTTTTGTACACCTCTCCTGTAACATGTTGTAGAGATGAGATGAGAGATGATGGATCTAAATGCAGGCTTTTTAATGGAGATGATGAAGGTGAATACAAACAATGTGGAGCAATACAAAGAACTAAATAGGAATACATCCAGCACGATGGCTAGGGTACTGGACGGAACCCAATCCCTGCCCTGAGGCCGCCTGCCAGGCCTCCTGACCCAATCCCTGCCCTGAACACTCCTCCCTGGCTACCTGATCATCCGCCAGGCTTCACAAGGCTTGCAATGCTGGCTCGTTGGCTGTAGCAGAGCGCGGTCATCATAATGTACAACATTTGCCAGCTCCAGGATCTCACAGACATGATCTTCCAATGGCTGGTCCCCTTGGGTGAGGAGGAGAATTCGGACAGCTGCTAGATCCATTTGTGAGGTCAGTTCTTCTGTAACATTTTGTAGAGATGAGATGAGAGACGATGGATCTAAATGCAGGCTTTTTTTGTCTCCCCAATTTGGAATGCCCAATTCCCAATGCACACTAAGTCCTCGTGGTGGCGTAGTGACTCGCATCAATCCGGGTGTCGGAAGACGAATCTCAGTTGCCCCTGCCCCTGAGACCGTCAATCCGCGCATCTTATCTCGTGGCTTGTTGAGCGCATTACCGCGGAGACATAGCGTGGAGGCTTCACGTAATCCACCGCAGCATCCACGCACAACTCACTACACACCCCATTGAGAAAGAACCTCGTTATAGTGAACACGAGGAGGTTATCCCATGTGACTCTACCCTTCCTAGCAACCGGGCCAATTTGGTTGCTTAGGAGACCTGGCTGGAGTCACTCAGCACGCCATGGGATTCAAACTCGCGAACTCCAGGGGTGGTAGTCTGCATCTTTACTCACTGAGCTACCCAGGCCCCTAAACGTGAATACAAACAATGTGGAGCAATACAAAGAACTAAATAGGAATACACAAGGAAACAACTAGCTAAGGAACATACAAGGAAACATAAGAACTGACAATAAGGGAGTGAAACTAGAGGGTATATATACAAACAGATGATTGATGAGGGAACAGGGAACAGGTGAGGAAGACTGGGAACAGATGGCTGTGATGAGGGCAGTGCAACATGGGAATTGTTGTATGGGGCAAACTAACAACTGAATAACCATGTCAAAATAAGAGTCCTTATGAACAGAAAGGTGACAAACTGTGGCATCTCCTTTCCTCGTATTGTGATAAATCAGGAGTAAAAGTGTGCAAACTTCGAGGAGGGGCATGATGTGCATTGTAGTTCTAGAGAGTGGGAGGCTTATTAGAGATGTTCAAAGAAGTTGTAGTATGTGTGTGCATGATGGGCATTGTAGTGTGCGCATGATGGGTATTGTAGTTCTAGAGAGTATGAGCCATGCTTATCAGCGATGGACAGAGCACAACAAGTCTTCTTTTAGCCCACTCAGATTTATGTTTTAAAAATGGCAAAACATTGCTGGTAAAGGAATGTAAGTCTGAACGCTTCAGTGGAATCCAGTTGTACTCATCATTTGCAGTGGTGGATTTCTTTGTGCACTGGAGCTTAAATGAGTAGCCGTCATAAACTTTGCCATTGTCATGGCAATCACAGAAAGAGTTAAGAAATGTGTTCATATTAGGCAATATTTTGTCAAAAATGTAACATTCGGGTAAGTGATACTTTGATTTTCGCGACTGATTAATGTAGGCTGCATTTAAAAGTGTGCAAAACACACTTTTTCGTGGTATAATATAGCACAGGCATAAGATTGAGAAGTCCTACCATGGCCACGGCATGATTATACAGATACATACAACGTGGAATGATCGCTGACTGTTTGTGCATCCGAACTGCTTTGTTTTAAAGCTGCCCATACCTACTTCTTTAGGATCAGTTTGTATCTGAACTGCTCTGTGTTAAAGCATTTAACATTCAACATTCGGTTGAGTGATGCGCGATTGATTCATGTGTAAATACACGCTGCATTAAAAAAAATCAGTAAACGCGTTTAGGCAGGGAGATTATAACACTAGTCCTGGCCACAGCATGATATACAGGGTGAAATACTCACTCAGTTAACTGACTTATGCAGCCGAACTGCTCTGTGATACAGCTCTGGACTGGGAGAATGTGATGAGAAAAGCTGACTCTGGATCAGCTGCTGCGAGCAATGTACTACATGGTTTGTGTACACACTCAAAATGTCTTAATTTCTTAAAATTTCAACAGTATTGTTCTTTTGTTCAACAGTTTAAACAGTTCAAAAGTAATTTGATTTGTGAAACAAAGTTTTGAAGATATTTTGGTAGCATTAAAAACAACTTGATTCAAGTTTCGACATCAACATGCGCGTTTGCAGTTGTATGCAATCAACCAGTGGCATCTGTACGCACCGTGGATCAGCTCAAAACAAGCTGCACTGAGATGACTTAAGTGAAAAATATTCATTTATTCATCAGACTTATTCCTTGAACATGTTAGACTGGCATTCCCCACTGAATTTTATCCTGACTTCTGAAAAACATCTCAAGTTGACTCTGGTATTGTCGATGGGCACAACACATGATGACATACACTACCAGTCAAAAGTTTTGAAACACTTACTCATTCTTTATTATAATATTTTTTTCACATTTTAGAATAATAGTAAAGTCATCAAAACTATGGAATAACATAAATGGAACTATGGGAATTATGTTGTGACTAAACAAAATCCAAAATAAATCAAAACTGTGTTATATTTTAGCATCTTCAAAGTAGTCACCCTTTGCCTAGAATTTGCAGACATGTACTCTTGACATTTTCTCAACCAACTTCTTGAGGTATCACCCTGGGATGCTTTTTAAACAGTATTGAAGGAGTTCCCTTCTATGTTGGGCACTTATTGGCTGCTTTTCTTAATTATTTGGTCCAAGTCGTCAATTTCAAAAACTTTTTTTTTTTTTTTTTTTTTTAATAAAATTTTAGTTTTATAATGAAATAAATTAATATGGTGGCACAATTGTATTTTTGTCTACAAAACTAATTTCAAACATTTAAGCATACGCCTTCAGATCAAAAGATCTTTAAGATCGTGAGAAACATTTCAGTCAAGTGTTTCAAAACTTTTGACCGGTAGTGTATATGATGCAGGTTCAAGTGTTGGACTTTGCTGCTTTAGGTAAGACAGTGGTTATTCTTCATTATATATGTTGGCTGCCATTTCGATGCCAAATCATGCATATTCCAGTTATTGAGACTTTATTATAAATATGACGTGGAGACCTACTGATTGTAGACTTTCTAAATATCTGTTTGTTTAGTATGTTGTTTTGACATGAGTATTGTACAATAGCTAGCAAGACCTGTAATGTCTTTACATATCTCTTGTATTTGTACTGAATGCACAGCAGAAGAGAGAGTGGCTGTGAAAAAAAAGTATTGCAAAAGTAACGTAATGCTTTACTTTCCATAAAAAGTATTTTTTAAATTAATTTAGTTACTCTTTTAAGGAGCAACGCAATATTCTAACAAGTTACTTTTAAAAGTAACATTACCCAACAGCGCTAGTTTTAATGAATGTTTTCCAATTCGCAGTTCTGTTAAGAAATAAAGTCAAGACTTCAATAAGCCTTGGTTTACAGTTGATTTACTGAAGTTGTTGAAAAAAAAGAATAAACTGTATGGAAAATATGTTTCAAATCCTACTCCTCTTATGCATGTGTTTATAAATCTTATAGAAATAAATATACTCATTCCATTAGATCTACAAAAAAGAAGTATTTCAGAGAAAAATTTAAGAGGTGTTCAAATGATATTAAAACCACATGGAAAGTAATGAATCAGTTGTTACAAAGAGAAAAGACTACCCCAGACCTACCCTCAGTCTTTTTGGATGGGAAACATTCTCTAAACAATCCATTTGATATAGCTCAAAAATGTAATGAATACTTTGTTAATGTTACTTTTTTGTTGTTTATATATTGATATTTTTTTTATGATTTATTGTTGTTGTTGTTATGATACAATTTTATTTATATTTAGTTTGTCATCACTGTGATATAGTCATATTATGTTCTGTATGTTAATGTTGTGTTCTTTATTAACATTATGAAAATGTGTAGCATTATTCAGGTGGAGGCTTTAAATAAGCCCTTAAAGGTTTTTCTGCCACTCCCTGCACTGTATATAAATTGTTATCTTTGCTATTTCATTTTGTGTATACTTTTTAAATCGTGCAAATAAAAATCAATCAATAAAACAATAAAATAAAAATAAAAATAAAAAAACAACTTTGAGCTGCATGGAAATTCATACATTTTGGGACAGTCAAATCTTATAAAAGGATCGAACCCTGAGAGCAAAGCTCAAACATGCTCAATGATTTTTACTTGCTACTAAGTGTCTCAAAAAAAAAAAAAAAAAAAAAAAAAACTCCTGAATTTCTTACAAAGATTAATGGTCACCAACCCTTACCAGAATGTTGCTGGTCCACTAGCTCGACCTGTTCCAAACCAGCACTAGCCAGCAAAAACCAAATTGAAGCAGCATGGAAATTCATGATGGTCAGAGAAGTCAATATACAAATTAAACAAAACATTCTTCTATTGTCATGAAAACACCAACCTTATTGAATTAACAAAGAAGGACTGACTTCAGGTGGGGTTAAAAAAAAATTACTTTGAGCCATATGTGTTTGGAGGCTCAGTCAGTCCATTCTAATTCCACAGCACCACAATGGAAAAAGAAACCGTAACCACACAAACAAGCCTGGATCGGTACAGTACTTCTGCAATGGGAACTGTTAGGCCAGATGGTGGAAAAATGCCTTTGGATTCAGTATAGTAAATGTTCTTGTTATGTAATGTGTGTGTTAGTAGCACTTAATGTTTCCTAAATGTTTTACAGTGGATTAAGACGGAAATGACAGAGGTCTAATTTCAAGACTGAATTGACACTTTATGCCACAGTTAGAAGACGTTGGCTCAGGAGAGGACATCATCTTGCTGTCACACTGGCATGGCAACAAAGAAACTAAGACCACAAGTAACAGCCACTCTAATAACAACAATATCAGCCTAGGATACGTTCAGCATTTCATGTGGTCTCAGAGCACAGTCAGCAGTGTCTATAAATCAGCATGAAATTAACAGAACACCAGAGTCAAATGGGGGTGAGGTTAATGTGCTGCTCTCGCCACTGTGTCATGGGTGGATGGCGTGTTTGCCCCTGAACAGAACCATACAACCAACTCCAACAGATTGCTTCAAATTGTCATCAAAGAAGTAAATAAAAATACTAATTTGACGGAAGTGTTTCTGACTGAACTATAGGTTTTTCCACTTGTAAATCATGTAATTCCACTTTTATTCTCACATACAGTAGTCAAACTTTTGACTCTCAGCATTAAGCCTGGTCCACATTGGAGCTCATTCTGGCCAAGAACCATCCACTTAAACAGGAAGTGGCCATCTGGTCCACGTGTAAATTGACCAAACACAGTTTGTAATGTATGCAATGTTTAGAGGTGGTTAAATCATAAGGATATAACAAGTCAAGGGGTTTTATTGAAATTTCTCTCCTACATGCCCAGCGTCTACTGAACCACAGTGCAGAAACATTAACGTAGGACAGATCTTACAAGACCAACACTTGACATACATGACCACTAGACAATGATAGAAGTACTAATAACAATAAAATTCCTCACAGAATAACAGTAAATATAGACAATTACAATTAGGGGCTATGTGTAGTGAGCTGAACATGACTGGTACAGTTTACTCTGAATAATACTGTAGTGCAAGTTGCGCATCTGCAGGTATCGCAGTGTGGTAGGCCTTACATTGTCCTCTAACAGCAAGCTGTTCTCTCAGTGTACATATTCAGTATATACGTGATGGGGGGCACAGAAGGGTCAGGCAGTGCTGTTGAGTAGCCTGATTGCCTAGGGGAAGAAACTGTTTCTCGGTCTTGTGTTCCGTGCTTGGATGCTCCTGAGACTTCTTCCAGATGGAAGAGGGCAGAACAGTCTAGCAGAGGGATGAGTGCTGTCCTTAACAATGGTAGTTGCTCTCTTCAAGCATGGCACTGTGTAGATGTGATGTTCTGGGAAGTCTTCTCCACACTCTGTAGGGCTTTTCTGTCAGTGACAGAGCAGCTGCCAAACCTGACAGTGAAGTTGCTGGTCAGAATGCTCTCCACCACACATCTGTAGAAGTTGGACAGGATGGTGTTGCACATGACAACCTTTGGGAGTGGAGATGTGGTTGGGCTTTCTTCACTAAGGAAGTGGTGTTCTGGTACAGGAGAGGTCCTGTGTTATGTAGACCCCCAGGAACTGAGATTGAGAGATTGATTATTGTCTCCACTCCACAGCTCAATATCTCTCACCTTCTCTCTGTAGACTGACTTGTTGTTGTGTGTGACACCTCTGTTGTGTCATCAGCAAACTTGATGATGTAGTTGTTCTAATGCTTAGCAACACAGTCTTGTGTGAGTAGTGTGAACAGTAAGGGGCTGAGAACATAGCCCTAAAGAGCTCTGGTGTTCAAAGTGAGAAGGTGGTATGCACATGGATTCGTACTTCCTGAGTTCTGTTAGTCAGTAAGTCTAACACTCTGCACTCATTGTTGCAGGGAACTTTAAAAAATTAATAAACTGAAAAACAGGACTCTGAACAGTCCTGGGCGGTTCGTAGGCCTGCAATCTAAGGCTGAGACTACTCCATAGGTATCTCACCTGAAGGCCTGAAATGCTCCAGATTCTACAGTACATACCATTGTTGTTCACTTCTCTTCAGTTTTGGATTTGATCATCTGTTTCTGTGGAGAAAAATGCTAAAGAGTGTGGTGATGAATTTATTTGATGGTGATTGGTTCTCCCCAGCTGTTCTCCTGGACACAACAAGCACTGCTGCTTGTGTGGGGAACCAAAGCCATCCATCACCAGCTCTCAAACAGTCACGCCTGAGAATAATCACTCAGCTGCTGATTAATTACTACACTCTGTGGCTGATTATTAATGTACTGCAAAATTGTGTCATGCTATAACATGCTATTTGATATTACAAACACACTCACAAAAGAAAACTTCATACATTTGTGGCACAGAGATAAAAATATGGGGAAGAATACCAGTTTAGGATTAAAGAGTACTATAGAGATCTAATTCAGGTTATTGTTACAATATACTGTATAGACCAGGGGTTGGCAATCTATGGCACGTGTGCCAACATTGGCACGCTGAGGGGTAATCAATGGAATGGCAGCAATGGCGAGAGAGGAGTAGAGTAGACTATTTTATTTATATAAATTCCGCACCTGCATTCCATTCTACATCTTGATGTAATCCTTCCTCATGATCATGCAGCGTGTTTTCATGAGCTGAATGGGAGGCTAAACAAAAAGTTTAAATGTGATGAGACTGCAGTATACCCAACAGACTTGTGCAGTGCGTGCAAGCCATTTGCGCATCAAGAGCCAGCAGCGCTTCACTTTCGGTTAATTGCGTAAGTAAACATGCCCGCTTTGCTTCGGTCAGTCTGCGCTTTGCTTTCAGAACACCACGTGATGTAATAAGGAAAACACCACTATTAATCCTTGAGATTTCCAACCCAGCATACAGGTACACCCTCCTTAAACCATAGTCACACTCAAAATTACATTAAAAGATTAAAAGAGAAAACATAAACCCACATCGTGGGATTCAAAAATCTTTTCAAGTCTATTCAAACTATAAATTAAACCTGGAAATAAAGTTTTAGGGTTTTGCAGGTGCGATTCACCAAAAAGGGCTAAATAGCTGATCGTCACAGCCATTGACCAGGGAAATACAAAATGGCACTCCATGTCAAAAAGGTTGCCGATCCCTGGTATAGACAGTTCTGCTAGCTGTCTTGTGAATACACTTTTGTCATTATGTATTATGTTCACATTTCTAGTGTGCTGATTTTAAAACACCCCTTACAGTGTTTCTTATGATCGCACCTCGTGCTACGGTTTTCCATCCCATATTGCGACCAAATGCATTCATGTGAACCTTGAGGTCTACAAAAAAGCTGTTGTAAATTCAGTGCTGCTGTGGCCAAGTTATGGCTGTTTTATTTTAATGTTTAATTTTTTTTCTCTGGACACTGTATGATATTTTGTTCAATATGTCCTGTCTGTATTGTTCTGCCAGTTGTTTAGATTGTAAAAAAAAAATAAAATAAATAAAAATACTGTTAAATTTACAGCAAATACTGGCAGATGCGGTTGCCATAAATTCACCGCAAAAAAACACAGTATTCATGCTTCAAGCATTACGGGATATAATTTTGTTGCGTGTACAGTATATTTTACAGTTCATTGCCGCATTCATCATCAAATGATATAATGTTTATAACCCAACCTAATGGGACTACAAAAATCTGATTTGCAATTTTAAATGTACTGTTAACCACCATGGTAACAGGTGGTAAACCTCAAGAGTGGCCCTTCTAGTAGCAATAGCCAATAATAAGTATGTATAGTCACTCACACAAACACAAAACACCATAAAGGTAACATACAACACTAAAATAATGTAATAAATATTAACGAAACTTCATCAAATGTAACATAAATCACCCCAATGTACAAAACTGATAAAAAAAATAAAAATAAAAAAAAAAAAAATACAAACATAAATATTTCAATAAAATACAATCAAATGTGATGGGTCACGCAGGGACTTCTGGAAGTGCCTGATTTTTGTTTTTCACCATAATTCACCAAAAACAGTAGTTTAATGCATAATACATGTATTCTCTATAAGGTAAATTATATTTTTACAATATTTTACCATAAAATTACATATATATTTCTAATATAAATTTTCACCGTACATTGTAAGGTAATCAGTAAACCAATTAACCATTTTTTTTACAGTAAAATTTTTACATTCTCCGTTATAATTCTAATTAATTATTTTACAGTATCATCAAGCGCAGCAGGTCTACTCTGTAAGACAAAGTTATTCGTAAGAGGGATTATAAGACTTATTTTGTTTGCTTTAAGCCAACATAAAACTTTGTAATATCCCATATGTTGTTTTTCTAATTTTAATCTTTGAATTTGGCAGAGAATTTGAATTATGGGAGACAAAGGACATTTTACAGGCTTATCTCGAAGGTTTAGGTATGAAAAAAATTATTGTTTTGCACAACTCTAAGGACTGTAAATATAGCCAGAATTAACATAAACAATGTTAACATTGTAAACAGTGTACTGTTTTACTTCTCATTGTGTTGATTGTGCTTTTAAATGCAGTATGCAGATGTGTAATCCCACACAAACACACACCTGCAGTCACTGTCAAGGTGTGAATATTCAAGGTGTGGTTTTCTCATGGTTCTGTAATCTTGGAGTTGAATCAACAATCAATCAAGGCCAGGGAAGGAAAGGGCAGGAATAATCGATTCTCATTTAACAGTCATGTAGCTATCATATGAACTGGTGTGCGCTCTTACAGTCCACAAAATACTTGACCCCTTCAAGGACAATGTGGACAGTTCCTCAAATGTCCAGACATACAGATAACACATTGTTAATAAGGGTAGGATACACTGCTCCGTGTTGCTGGTCTTAAACGTGTACATTTTCAGCTGATTGTCAAGTAAGACTAACAGTTCGTGACATATGATTTTAATTTATAGTTGAATGATTGTAGCAAACTTAATATATTCTGCATCTTCATTTGTATCGGTGTGTTAAGTAGAGCCTCTGATTTCTGTGACATTTATTTATGAAATGCACACTAAAAGAATCTTGTACTTCACTGCTGCACAATTTCAATTTAATTTGACTTATGAGATAATATAGCTGATATAAGTGTAACAACAGCTTTTTAAAGAGGAGATTATTTTTCCAATAACTTTCTCTGCTGAAAGAACAAACACTTGCTGGCTTTGTTTGTCATATAAGATGCAAAGAATAGCAGACAATGTGCTAAAGTCTTTCCATATTCGATTTGTCATATCACTTGCAATCCAATTTGTTGGGTTTATTTTTCTTTCTAAATGTTTCTAAAACACTTTGAGATATTTTTTGCCTGTTTTATCATCTGCCAGGATAAAATCATAAGTCTGATTGCTTAGTAAAGTAATAGCACATCTCTCATCAACAAGGCACATGATTTGAGGTATCATTCAAGTCTGTAGTACAAGCTGTGTGGTCTACAAAGTTTGTAGTCTGATGAGCACCAAACCCCAACACATCCATATATACACGTTCTGCAACTTTTTAGACATGGAAAAGATTTGATACTGTTTTCTGTTGTATTTATCTGTCAGTTCAACGTTAAAATTACAGGACTGCTATGTGTACAGTCTTCATTTGGCATTCATGTCCTGGGAGGCCAGTCTCTCTCTCTTTCTCTTTTGTAGCTTTGATCAATGATTCCTTTGCACTCTCCTGCCTCACACGTCCATTGCTCTGGCAGGCGGCAGATGGTGGATGTGGAGCAAATTTACTACAGAACAGAAACCTTACAGTCTTTACAGACTTTAATTCACCTCAATGATGCCCTCAGACCAAATGTCTATATCTAAACCTAAATCATTTTATGGAGTTGTTTTACTAACAAGTCCCTATGTATCTATGCAATATTAATTATATAATATGAAGTCTTAAGATGGAAACAATTTCATTGCGATGGTTATGACCACAGAACAGGATTTCCACCCCTTTTGACCAATGCATTTCCATGACATTTCCAGCTGATTCTTAATTACTGGATGTGGACCCTCAAAAACCTTTGTATGTTAATTTTAGGAGAAGATTTCCATTTGTATGTGTAGTCCTTGGAATGTTATAGATGTAAACTGTACTTTTTAGTGTGCAAATGTCTCCAGCAAAACAAAAAACATCTTGGGATTTGAATGTGGCACAGTGGTGAATATATATATTCATCCTATGTTTTACCATACATAACTTTTTTAATAATATTTATTTCAATGAATTTTCAAGCCTGAAAATAACAAACCAGATATTCCCTGGTTTTCCATGACCAAGGGAACCCTAAGAGAAATATATGGCATGCTAAAATGGCCAAGTTACAGAGAGGCAGAGGGGCAGATGTTCAGATTGTTTTTAAAAATTCCATACATCCTTGTGCAATGTTACAAGAGGGTCTCTGAATTTTTAATGCCCAATATATGTCAAAAAGGGCCAAACTTGCTTTACAGCACCAAGGCCAGCAGCCAAACAAAAGCACATGGTACGGAAGCAGAGACAAAGAATCAGGCATCTCTGGTGTCACATCATGAAATGCCTCCATATTTACTCAGAGCCCATTTGGGAGGATGGGAAAGTGTTCAAGATGGCAGAGAAAGGTTAACTTCTTTGAAGTTGGAAAGCTACAGTGAAGCTCCTTTCTTTGAAACTGAGAAACACTTATCTGGACCACCGACACTCTGTGACCACCAAACCACATAAGGCCAGCACATCCTCACCCTCAGGCTACTGAACATTTCTCAGACACCTTTTACTCCAAAGAGGACAGGAGTGCAAATGGCAGCTGAAAGTTAGCAGTGAAGTCCTAGCGAAGCTGCCGATGCATTGAGCTGCACTGATGTGCACAGAACGGGGGTTACAGGGGTGCACGAATAACTTTTATGAGCCGGTTCTTTTGAATCTATAGTACAGCATGAAACACACATTGCTACCAGTGTAGTCCAATTCCTGAACGAATGACTATTATGAGCTGGTTCTTTTAAATCTACAGCACAAAACACACAGCTTAACCTGTTTAGTCCAATTCCTAAATGAATAAGTCTTATGAGCAGGTTCTTTTGAATCTACAGAAAGACACAGCACACCCAGTGTAATGCAGGTCCCAAACGAATCACTCATAAGCCGTATCTTTTTACTGACTTCCATCACGTCAAGCTTGAAATGAACCAGTAACTGTTATTGTATCAAATAATGTAATACATGATTTAATACCGGAAAGTTATAATGAAAAATGTTAGCACAAATTATTATTATTATTATATATATATATATATATATATATATATAGTTACAGTATATATAACGGAGGTTCGTGCCAAACTCCTGCAAAAATACAAACTATTTTAGTGTATGCAAAGCAATTCCACTTTAGTTTGATGATCGTGTAATGGAAAATGTTCTTGGTCATTGTGAGTTCATATACACATTGTTAAAGACTACATATATGAAGCACACATACACCTTAAGAAGTATGAAAATTTGTATAACAGACAATTAATCGTCATAATCGCAATTATTGGTTTGACAATTAATCGTGAGCCAAATTTCATAATCCTTACAGTCCTAAGTTGGACCAATTATTTGGTTGCCCCTAAAACGTCAGTCTGTGTAAACACGCCTTATTTTTGATTTGATATATCTGCTCTGATGAAATTAGAAACGATCTTATAATTTGGTAGCAGAGTGCTGAGGGCAGTTAATGCAATAAAATTGCATTTCTTATTTCCAATCATTTCTTCATAAAAAGTACTAAAATAATTATTAATAGAACCGTTAATAAATCGGAATGGTTTTTGCAAATTTTCTTACGATTCCCATTCCTATTTGTTACTTTTTTTTAGCTTAAGAAGTTTAGGAATTTAGCCAACACTCTCCAAACTCCCTGCCCTGGTGCTCCATCACAGTTCCATTCAAGATAATGTGAGGATTTAAAGTCTCAAAGCTGACCTTTCAAAGCTCTTCAGCCCTTTCAATGGTCTTACAACCAATTCATCTTGTTCAAGCCACAACATTATTTATTATACTATATTTTCACAGCTGAGGGGAACTGCTTTAAGGATGCTCTGTAGGCATGGTCACACATTGTACATTTTGTGTAAAACTGGGTCTTGAGGTTTATAGGAATTAGAAATACCAGTGTGCAAGTCTGTTATATTAAGGTGTAATTCAAAACATGAATCCATTCAGGGAGAATTTGGGAGGACTCCCAGAATTTGGGATGCAGGATATGAGATACATTGCAAAAGACATGAAGGGGACAGTGTGTACCCTTTCGAGAATACTCTCCTTTTGAAGGACTGCCCTTTTGCTTGAATATGAATTGATGGCAGCAATGCTAATATTCCCTCCAGTCTGTATTCTCCTCCCATTGTCACAATGGTTGCTGTTGTGTTCCTCTGAGAACACACTGAGATAAGCATAATGTACAAAGGAAATACAATTATAGCAAAGCATCAGAGGACTCCTTTTGCCAGCACAGAATCACTCAATCATGCTTGTACGAAGCTCCGCCTCTGGCTCCTCCCCTCTGCCTTCTCTTTGGATTAATTATGCAGCTCACTGCAGCATGTTCAGCAGTGTTGCCTGCAGTTTTTTCTGGCCACAACTCCTCGTTCCTCTCTCCCTTTCTTTCTCTCCTTCTCTCATCCTTTTTGCTATTCTTACTGGCTCTATACTTGGAGATCTAAATGTGATTAAATTCTTCCCTTTCTTTCTTTTTCTCTGTCTCTCTCTCTGCCTTAATTCCCTGCTTTTCTTGCAGCACCATAACATGAAATAAGGGTGCAATTCAAAGCTAATTTGAAAACACATTCTGCTGCACACACTCAGAAAGCTTCAAGCACTGACACACTGAAAGCAACATCATTAAGGGAATCTACTCTACACTCGTCATCTAATGCTTGGACGAGAGCATTTAACAACATGTTGGCTCAGACCATTACTGCGCTGTCTCAATTTGGCTAATTAAAGCAGAAGTTCAACAATAAATCTGCCTGCAAATAATACAAGTTTTCCAAATTGTCGTCCCTGTTAAGTTTGATTGTATGTCTGAGCTCATTCCATTATTTCTCTCTTTCGAAGACAGGAAAGCTAAAAATATTCCAATCGGTACCAAAATGGACAATAAGATTAATGATAATTTTATCATTCACCGTGAGCTAACAACATGTATCAGAGAGGCAGCTGGTCGGCTTTAATTTGCAGTACTCAAAGACTCAAGCAGTTTTATTCATGGTTACATATTTACGTTAATTAAAAAGAAAGAAAAAAAAAGTTATTTATAAGGAAAACAGGGCCAAGTTAATCTGAATTAATGTAATGTCACACCGTGTCCTAACTAGACATGCTACGATAAAGTGACACAAGATAAAAGGTTTCTCTTCTGTTTTAAAGGAATATTCCAGGTTCAATACAAGTTAAACTCAATCAAGAGCATTTGTGGCATAATGTTGATCTGTAAACATTAAAATACTCACTGTTTCAAAAGTATAGCCACAAGACTGATTTTAGTGTTATGAAATCACATACTAAAATGGTTAACAATGATTTAAACAACTTTACAGCTCAAATAGTAAGCTTTAACAGAATAATTAATGTAAGTGCTTTTATAAAATTATAAGCTTCACATTTCTCTTTAAACCCTCCAAAAATTGGCCTCATTCACTTCCAATGTAAGTGCCTCATTGTAACGTCATTTTTTTAAATTATTTTCTTTAAAGAAAAATAAGGATGAGTTGAAATCATTTTTCTGTGGTAATTAATATTATGTTACAAATGCTGTTGATTTAGCATAACTTTTATTGACCCGGAATTTTCCTTTAATTAGAGTTTTTGTCCAAACCAGCCATACCCACGACAAGTGACACAACAATCTGTTGATCGTTAGGTTTCTATTTCACAGCATTGCACAGGTCCAAAATCCTGCTTCTCATAAATGTACATTAAAAATTCAATATGTTCTGATTGTGCTGCGTCGCACAGCATTTTTCGTTCAGTGTGGACAAACAAATTGCTTGTCACTGGAATCTAATTTCATTGCATCTGGTTAGAACAATGTGTCACTCTCGCATCTGTATATCTCTGATGAAATCACTTGTCTAAGGTATTTGGGCAGACAAAGAGAGAAGCTTGTTCTGAAATAGTCTCAGGGAGCCTGGTTGCACAGGTTTTCACCAGTCCGCATGGAAAAATTGTCCTGTTTACAAAGTAGTGAGTACTGATTATTACTTTTGGACAGACAGAAAGTCTGATAAAAAAAAAGTCAGTGTTCTTCAGTGTTTTCAGTAAAATCATTTGTGGACTGATATTGCTGTACAATTATTTGAATTAGCATAGTTTATTCAAGAGTTTAAACTGAATTTGTAAATATTGCATTTGAATGACATTCACAGACAGATATCTATCACATACAATAAAGGCCTAGTGCATCAGTTCAGTCATGACAACTCTCGGAAAGATTTAGCATGTGAATGTGGGTATGACACATAGCACTGCACAATTATGAAGAAAATCTTAATTTCCGATTATTTCCTTTGATACTGTAATTGCGATTATTCATTTAGATAAATAGAATTCATATTCAAATTAATTAATTGTGCAGCCCTAGTATGACATATTGATAGGATATTGGTCTTGGCAGACTAGATCTGCAAACGCTGCTGCTGCTGCAGAGCAAGTACGGAGACTTGCGACTGCTAGAAAATAAACACACATACTGAGTTAGCAAGTGGGTGCTGCTGCTGCTGCACAATTATACAAAATGCATGACATGCTGCATTGAGCATGTAGTACATACTGCTGCAAAAATAAACATGAAAACCATCCCCCAACAAGGCAGGTAGACTGCACCAAACGCATAAAACATAAACACAAACACAACCCCCCCAACCAAGCAGATCTATCACCAAGACTTTTGTACTGCTGCTGCTCTGAAGAGCCATGTAAACCGCGTGTATGCTAGCTTGGTGTGCCTTGGCTACAGGCCAAATGGCGTAACGCTAATGAACTAAACTTCTATGTGTGCCTCGGCCTGCTTAGCCAAATAGTTTAAACGGCTAGTACCAAATTCATCATGTGTACCAGAGGCAGGAATGCCCAAAGATTATTTAACTAGTCACTTAAACTTGCAATGTGTGGATTTATTTAATCTAATGACCTAAGATAGCAATGTGTGCCAGAAAGATTTGACTAAGGCTCACCTTGATAAAGCCCTAGCAAACCACCTGAGAAAATAGTATTTGAGAAAAAAACTCTTGCAGTGTGCTGCAGAGGAACCAGCTTATTTGCAAAACTGAGCCATTTAAATGTTAGACAGAGAGAGGGATGCAAGTTGACTGACTACCTTATAACAAGTCAGATGATGAGCTGACTGGCTTAACATATCACATATGAGTGATTACAGAGATAACAAGTCAAAAAGCCTACAGTATCAGTTTGCGCTAAATAGAGTTGCATGGCTGAACTTGGGTCATTTACTTTTCTAAAATACATTTACAGTAGTTCTGACAATGCAGTCTGAGTCACACTGTGTTTCATAAAATGAATATATCTGAAGTGGGTTCAAAAGAAAATTTGTCAACTGTATGCACTGCTGCCTATCACACTTTCACAGACCTTGCAAAAAATGACTTGTCAGTTTCCGAATTGTTTCTTGGTGACATAAATTGTCTGCAACTGTTTTAAGAATAAATTGTGATCATATTTGACATTACCCAAGTTCTATTATCTTCCAGCTTTGTGAGAAGGTTTATTTCTATATGATATCATTAGTAGTAACAATCAGTCAAAGTCAATACTACAAGTATATCTCACGAGTCTCATGTGATATTTTTGCAAAGGCCTGTTGAACTATGACAACAAATTTGAGATTTGGATGATGTAAAGTTTTCAACCATGTTCCTTTCACTAATGTAATTACAACTTTTAGCTCCATTATTCTCAAATCATTGACATATATATACTCTACATAATGAATACATCGATAACTGAATGAGTGAAAAAATACAACTGTAAAAATACTACTGATGCGTAAAAGCACATGAGTATCACTTCGCATATGCAACTTTTGCTTGTTTTAGATCTGTTGAGCTTGCAAATCGGATGCATTAAAATGTCAGACATTAAAATGTAATGTAGCTGTATTGACATTTTATTAAAGGCTACTTTTCTACATATAGCCTTTTGAAAGCATATTTTAATGAGCTGGTACTGGAAGGAATGCACTTCTTTCATCTTTACTATGGCACTGAGTAGGTTGACAGGGCAAACTTTGTTCAAAATATGGAAATTATAATTGCTTTGTTGCTCTTTATCACTCTGTAAGATAAAAAAAAAAAAAAAAAAAAACAGCATCTAAAACAGTGTTTCTCAATCCTGGTCATGGAGTACCACAACACAGCACATTTTGGATGTCTCTTTTATCTTACCCACTTGATTAAATGCATCGGTTCATTAGTAGACACTCCAAAACCTGAAATGGGTCTGTCAGACAAGGGAAACATCCAAAAAGTGCAATGCTGGGGTTCTCAAGTACCAGGACTGAGAAATACAGCATTTGAGGTACATTCAAACAATGCATTAGTAAGTGAACTTAAAGGTGAAGTGCACAATTTATAGGCTATTATACCGTCACAAAGTAAAATTGCAAAAATAGTGACATGTTTTCAAACACTATGTCTGTCTTCTATTAGCTGGCCAAACAGACAGTCGTGTCCCAAATTGCAGTGGTGTATGTAGTACCTGAAAGCCACACTTAAGTAAAAGTACAGATGTCTTACCAGAAAATGACTTTGGTAGAAGTTACCTATTAGAATATTACTTGAGTAAAAGTCTTAAAGTATCTGATATTTATTGTACTTAAGTATCAAAAGAAATTTTCTAATATTAAATGTTCTTAAGTATTGAAAGTAAAAGTAAATGCTGTTAATAAAAAAAAGTTTATTCTTTTTAAGCATGTACACCACCTTAAAAATGGAGCCTACATTACACTTGAAAAAAAAAAAAAAAAAAGAGGACTTCAAGCTGAAGCTTTCTTTGAATTCCTCTCAAAAGGAACAAACAGCTCAGTCTCTAGCAGCTTTGTCAGTGTCAACATGTCATTCATTTTGCCAAATTGCAAAACTTTAGTAAACAACTCACCATAAGGCTTCTGCAGTATGGTCTTCTGCAGTATAGCAGAGCTTTAATGTTGTACTATACACAGTTTGAGCAAAAAATAGTGAGAAGATTGTGTTCAGTTTTAACTTGGTTTCTTTCATTTGGTTTTCTTTGAAATGAAAAATGGCAAAATGTTTATGGTAAGCTTTCTGTTGTAAAGAGTAAAAAAATAAAAACAATGCAGTTTCAGATTTTAATTTGAATTTGGAAAGGCACCATGCAAAATTGTTCATCTAAAGATTTAGTCACACAATGCTGCTAAAACAGACTTTAAAGAATCTAAACTACAGTCCATTGAGTGCATTGTGTGAATAAAAAATAAAAAAGCACACAAATGACGTGCAAACAGTTATTTGTCTTCCAAAAAGCTTGAATCTCTGCATAATGGAGAGGAAACACACTGATGTGAAGCATCTTTGGCTGCTTCTGCACCATATGCATGTGCTTGCATAACTACAAGACTGATTGTTTGCTCTGACATGTCAACATGACAACGCTATGGCTGAAATTTACAACAGGAATCAAACAAAAATATCAAATGTTATTTCAGCAAACATGTCTTCACAACTTAAAGAATTTAAAGAACAATATCCAGTTTTTCCTTCCCTCCCATTCCTTCATTCATCTGTCCATCTCTCCCACCCTCCTCCTCACATCCTTCCCTACAGTAACAACCCAATCATAACTTGGAACTGAAAATTTTGCTTTTCATCTTCAAAAGAAGTTGGTTTTCAAAATTGCGAGAATTCATTCTCGCTCTTCTTGGGCTGAAGACAAGTCCTGCAGTGCTAAATAGACTTTCACAAGCAGCTGAGACAGCTGAGGCGTGTTCAGTTTCACAGAGAGCTTGCACACATCTGGGAAGGATTTCATCAAGTCCATGCAATCTGCTGTACAGGCCAAGTATCCGTCCAGTTGTTTGGAACTGTCTTGTGCTTGCGACGACTGCAGGGCAAAGAAGTCATCTTCATCAGATGAATTGGACCTAGTGGCATCACCTCACTGCAGGGAGGGTTCTTCCATGTGCTGCTTGATGTAGTCTATTCCTGAAATATAGTGAGGATGAAAATATAAATGATAGATTAATACAACTTTCTAACATGTCATGACCTCAACCATTTCAAGGTTTTGTACTAGTTTGCTTTAATTTGGGGTTTAAAAAATTTAGTTGCATGCACTATCCATGCATTTATAATTAATTTGTGAATTTGCCAACATTACAAAGTCTCAAAATATACACCCATACACTTATTTTTCACTATCTCCATGGTGTCTTACCCATTCTGATTGTGGTATCATCCTTTGTCCATGTTGTTCGGAATTTTGGAAGAAGAATTGCGGCTGCGATCAACTCAAGGTCTCCTAACATGTGGCCAAAACTATTCTTTATTCCCACCTGTAGAGCAACCACCAGAGGCTCAGCAGGTTGATTGTTGGAAGTAGCCGCCCCATCTGGGCATTTGCTTCTGCTTGCAAGATGTTGGTTGCCTGGGCGACTGGGCTCATGGCAGCAGCATACTCTGTGAGGAATGCGAGTTCAGCTGGATTAAACCTGTGATGAAAACAAAAACAGCAACACTGTTTTATAACACTATATAACCATTTCATCAGATTCAAAAAAATAATTACTGGATGAGTAATTAACTAAAATTACTCTGTTCATCTTCAAAAGAATGATAATTGGAAGTTGTGATACATTGTGAAACAGTTAGTGCCCCAGAAAGGGTGGGGAAACACATTGACAGTTCTAAAGACATTCAAGACATTATGTTCAATTATGACGACATAATAAAACATACATAATTCTTACTTACACTGGAACCTTTAAGTCTGTGCAGATGACTCTGATGGCCCCCTCACACTTGTCTTTGATTATTCTCAGCAGTCTTTCCACTGCCAGGAACAAGGAGTTCCACCTGGTAGCATTTGGGCGCAACAGCTGGAGGGAGAAAGAATCTTCAACAGTTTCAGCTGCGAGTGTGGATCTTCCACATTTGTTCCAAAGTGCATTACACTTGCCAAATGTACACAAATGTGCATTACGCTGGTGTTTGGGAGCTGGAACTCAGTACCATCATCTTCATTCAGAAGTGCTGACACATCAACAAACTCCACTTCTTCACCCCTTCTTTATCTTCTTCATCCTCTCCTGGTTGAGATGCATTACTATCACTTTCGACTACACTGTTGTTCTCATCTTCACCAAAAACTTGGAAAGCTTTTTATGATGTTAGAGCCGTTATCTGTTGTTGTTCTCAGAATCTTCCCCTGAATTTCAAACTCGGAATGGATGTCATTCAGGGCGTTTGCCAACACATCGAATATACAAACCTCTCAGTTATTTAAAGGCTAGGGCTGCTGAGCATCTTTTGAGACTGTCGGGGTCAATCCAATGGGCAGTAACACCAATGAAGCTCCACTTTCTGACAGACCAGCAGTCGGTGGTAGTGGCGATATGGTCAACTCCCCTCATGGCCTCAGTCACCACCTTCTTCATTCCTTTGGAGGCATCATCAATCATCGTGACATAATTTTTGCATTAGGCTGTAGTTCCTTCACAAAATCTCTAAATGTTTTTTGTTCAACAACGCAGAATGGCTGGAGCCCTTGGACCACGTACTTCACAACCGCTTTGTCAATGGCCCACTGAGACACAGTCCAGGTGTTCACTAATGTGGTTTGTCTGCTGGTGGAAGGAGTCTCAGAAGCCCTTTTTCTCTTTGTTGATATCAGCTCTCCATATTTTTTTTAAGGTGGTGTACATGCTTTCTCTGAAAATGTGAGAGACAGCCATTTTCAAAGCATAGCTACTTTAGCAACAGGATTCAAAAGCTACTCAACAACACTAACAGTCAATGACCATTATTTAACATACTACTTTTACCCAGTCTGCAACTGCAAGTAAGTTATGATGTGCATTAACTAGTTTGTGTCACTGATGTAATCATTGTTTCATTTTTAAAAAGTCTGTTAACTTTTATTAATACCATAAGCCTTCATTTGAGATAAAGCCCAATAATCTATTTCCACTGAATTTTGATGGAATGAATTCAAAGCAAAACTCAAAGAGAGTATGGCACTTTTGAAGACATACAGTAATCCTGAACTGGTATAAAATATAAGTTACATTACTTAGAGTTTTGTGTTGAATTAATTCAGACACAATTCTGTGGTAAACGTTAGATCTGTGATTCGAATGTAACCAGCAACGTTTACGCTACTGATTACAGCAACGATTAGCTAATGTTGCTGGTTCCATCTGAACAAGCTTAATGTTAACTAAATCACATTAACACTGCGACTTCACGGGAGAAATCTTAACTTACCTCTATGTGTTTCTTGAGGTTGGATGGGGAGTTTTTAAATTCCAATATTTCCGTATCTTTGGGTAAGCATATGAGGCACTTCATCCGGTATAAAGAATCCTTCATTCCAACATAACAAAACATTTCTCGCAAATATGACTGTCTTCGTCACAACCGTCATTTGTCACCGGAGTAGCAGGTGCGGCCGCAATTTCTGCTTCCATCATGAAATCGGTCTCATTGTAGAGTGGAACTCTTCTCATGTAGTCGCTAGTATCTGACATGCCTGGGCTTGAGTGGAAACTTAACTGCGGCTTTGTTTGTGAGCACTTGTTTGCACTTATGCATTAATGTGATTAACCAATGATCTAACTTGCAAGCTAGGACCTGACCACTGATTCGTCAAACCTGCTTGCTTGTAGTCTGTATTCTTCCGATTTTATTTTGTAGTAACGAAGATGCTTAGGGGAAATGTATCGGAGTAAAAGTATACATTCTATTTAGGAAATGTAGTGGAGTAAAACTGAAAGGTGACAAAAATATAAAAACTCATATAAAGTACAGATTATCACAAAAATACTTAAGTACTGTAACAAAGTATTATTACTTTGTTACATTACACCACTGCCAAATTGCCACAGTGTTTACACTTTTCAGGTAAATCCACCTATCTATGTCTTACATAGAGTATCTGTCCTGTATCTGGAAGACAGTGTTTTAATGTTGGAGAAACACAGAAAGAGAGAGAGAGAGAGAGAGAGAGAGAGAGACAGAGAGAGAAAACCTGGAGCTTTGAAAGTGGACATCATCCCTTACAGCAAGACCTGCTGTGGCACCATATTTGTATCTGAGTGATGAGCTGACTCCTTTAAAACATGTATCTCAGAGGACAGAAATGTTAGTCAGGACTTTTTTTGGATCTAGTGCATGTGTTTGGTCAAATGCACTGTACATTCTATACATTATTCATGAGTCCACGCTGACACTAATACTTTTTCGTTTGCAAAACAAAATGATTTTGCGATGTTTACACCTCCATCCATACTAGAACAGCATTTTCCATGACCAAAATCTGAGTCTTTCACTCTCAATTACAGCATATTTTGGAAAACAATTATGTTAGGAAAACGTCCTGGTTACTTGCGTAACCTCCGTTCCCTGGAGGGAATGAGACGTTGTGTCGATGTAGTGACACTAGGGGTCACTCTTGGGAGCCTGAGACACTTCTGGTCTTTGATAAAAGGCCAATGAAAATTGGCGAGTGGTTTTTGCACTCCCCTGGACATACAGGTATAAAAGGAGCTGGTATGCAATCACTCATTCAGGTTTTATGCTGAGGAGCCGAGACAAGGTCCGGCCATTTCAGCGGGTAGTTCAGCATTATGGCAGGAGGCACACAATGTCTCGTTCCCTCCATCAGGGAACGGAGGTTACGCAAGTAACAAGGATGTTCCCTATCTGTCACTCACTCGATGTTGTGTCAATGTAATGACACTAGGGGTCCCAATACGAAACGCCACAACTGGCTGAACTGTGTTACGTGAACTGGTGGTGTGTGAGGGGCAGACCACTGTGTGCCTCGTAGCCAGCACACCAGGCCGACATGTAACCTCCCCCAACATAGTTATGAGAGTCGAATGGCCCTTTGGGGACAAGTTGACTATCTAAAAGATAGAGACAGACTAACCCAGTCGTGGCCTCTTTTCCCCTTCTTTTTTTCCACTCCCTAAAAAAGAAAGGGGATTATCCAACTGGGCCGCCAGGTCTAGTCGGGGGGTGTCCCTCCCAAGGGGAGGATACCGCGGAGACCACTCTTCGCCCAAAGAGAGAGGGAATATTTAAGTGGAAAAAATACGTCACATGGTCTTTGACGACCATGTGGAGAGTCTCAAGGTAGATCCTACCCAACGGGGGAGGAGTTACTACAAACATGGAGACTGGGGCAGAGGGGCTTTGCCCAAGGAAGACGCAGTTTGCCAACAGGGATACGAATTAGCGGAAGATATATATCGCATGGGGTTACCTTACAGGGAACTGCCACATGCGGAGCACGTACCCCAGAACAGGGCACTTAGTTAGCACGTGTACTGGGCCGGCAGTGAGTCTCTCCGAAAACTCGACTGCCACAGGGCTCGGAGGAAGTAAACCAGAGAACATAGTTTGTGAACACTGCTGGGAATTAATGCCGCACGTCTTCAGCTCAGAAGAGGTGAAAGGCACTATGTGCAAGCGATACACCCGGCTGGCTATCCCGGGCTTATCCGCTTGTATTGCATGCCACTACCTGGGACAAAACCGGTTCCACCCGGAGGTTGTAGAACCTTGCAAAGGAGTTGTGACATACAACGAGAGTGTAGCCCACCTTGGCGGTTGACCAATGCTACCATTGCATTGTTGTCTGTCCAAACTAACACGTGCTTGCCCTGGATCAACGGCTGAAACCTCTGCAGGGCGAGCAGAATTGCCAACAACTCGAGGCAGTTGATGTGCCAATGCAGCCGCAGGCCTGTCCACAAGCCAGCGGCTGCGTGTCCATTGCAAACAGCGCCCCAGCCCATTTTGGAGGCATCTGTCTTGACCACGACACGCCTGGAGACCTGTTCTAGGGGAACACCTGCCCGTAGAAATGAGAGGTCGGTCCAGCGTGATGACCATGCAATGTGTCCCATGGCGCCATGCCCATCTCGGGACTCGAGTCTCAAGCCAGTGCTGAAGCAGTCTCATATGCATCAACCCAAGCGGGGTGGCTACCGCTGAGGATGCCATATGCCCCAGGAGCCTCTGAAAAAGTTTCAGTGGAACCGCTGTTTTCTGTTTGAACGCCTTCAAACAGGCCAGCACCGACTGGGCATGCTCGTTCGTGAGGTGCACTGTCAAAAAGACTGAGTCCAACTCCAAACCGAGGAAAGAGATGCTCTGAACTGGGAGGAGCTTGCTCTTTTCCCAGTTGACCTAAAGCCCTAGTCGGCTAAAGTGTGAGAGCACCAAGTCCCTGTGTGCGCTCAACATGTCCCGAGAGTGAGCTAGGATTAGCCAGTCATTGAGATAGTTGAGAATGCGAATGCCCACTTCCCTTAATGGGGCAAGGGCTGCCTCTGCGACCTTCGTGAAGATGCGAGGAGACAAGGACAGGCAGAAAGGGAGGACCTTGTACTGATACGCCTGACCCTCGAATGCAAACCGCAGGAAGGGTCTGTGTCGAGGTAGAATCGAGACGTGGAAGTATGCGTCCTTCAGGTCTACTGCTGTGAACCAATCTTGATGCCAGACGCTCGCCAGAAAGCGTTTTTGCATCATCATCTTGAACGGGAGTCTGTGTAAAGCCACTCGCAGGTCCAAGATTGGCCGCAACCCACTGCCTTTTTTTGGCACGATGAAGTAGGGGCTGTAAAACCCGTTCTTCATCTCGGCTGGAGGGACAGGTTTTATTGTGCCCTTCCGTAGGAGGGTAGCGATCTCCGCGCGCAAGGTAGCAGCATTTTCATCCTTCACCAAGGTGAAGTGGATACTGCTGAACTGAACTGAATCGTCCCCGAAGGGGGGAGCCCCGCTGAGGCTTCTGCATCCGACTGGACAAGCCCGCTCTCCGATGCTGCGCTCGAGAGCTCATCATCTTCGCGGACACCGAACAAGAGGCCAGACTCGCCATGAGTTGAGCCTTACGAAAGCAAGCCTCAACTGCAACGTTGCCATGGTCATGTTCTTGCAGTGAGAACATGAACCATCCACGAACGCTGCCTCCGTGTGGGTTGCGCCCAGACACGAAAGACAGTGATCATGACCATCCGAAGTTTAGAGATAACGACCGCAACCATGAATAACACACAATCGGAAAGGCATCTTTAAAAAGACGCATCTTTAAAAAGACGTTCCATGTGTGCTGCTCTTTTAGAGAAATATACTCTTTTAGAGGAATAAACTCTTTCAGAAAATATACTATCTTTTTTCTGCCGAAGCGCCCAGGGGCGTTCTCTGCAGTGCACCAGTGCAGAGAAGGGAGAAGCCGCTGAAATGCGCCGTCAGATCCGGCAGAGGTGAATGAACAGTAGAAATTCAACTCAATGAGCATGACCGTTCGGCTCCGAAGAGAAAATCTGAATGAGTTGCATACCAGCTCCTTTTATACCCGTATGTCCGGGGGAGTGGCATGCAAATACCACTCGCCAATTTTCATTGGCCTTTTATCAAAGACCAGAGGTGTCTTGGGCTCCCAAGAGTGACCCCTAGTGTCACTACATCGACACAACATCGAGTGAGTGACAGATAGGGAACTGAAAATTTCGTTTTCAAATGAAAACTGATAATAACTACATTACGGATCGAAGGTCTGACACTACACTGATATTATAAACAGGTTTTATGTTTTTAACTAAGTTTAGAACTTTGACCATTTTTAAAACAAAGAAATGGCATGATGTTAAATGCAGTGTTGTAATCGAGACCAGCTCATCTGAGTATGAGTCCACTTAAGAAAGATTTTTTTTTACAGTTGAAATTCTTTTTAATTTGACAAAAGAGCTTAAAAAAAATGGTGAAGCTCCTGCCCGAGATGCTGAAAACACAACGATATGCGATGCAGTGGTTAAAGATGTCCGTCTAGCACGTCTACAGGAAAACAACAGAGTGGAAAAACGGCCCCTTATTCATATAACATAGCACTAGTTAAAGTTTCTTAAAGCTACATCTCAAAATAGTGGCCTTGTTTAAAATTATTGTAGGTAAATATTCTCTTCATCCAGCATTCTACAGTATTTGGTCTCTCACCAGATACTGATTGTTCTGATTCTACACAGCCGACAGGACACACATCCTCCCAAATGGACTCTGAGTGAATATGGAGGCATTTCATGCTGTTTGGTCATGACACACGTCATGGCCATTGATATTGTCAGTCATAGAAATGTTTTTCAGATAAGTTAGAGCACTTATGGAACGTATTTTGAATGGACTTGACTGATTTTGGGGAAAAGTCGAACACTTTTTGAGACTTAATGCTCCCAAGTCTATGACAAGACCAAAACCATATCTCGAGAACGAATCCAATCTCGAGTACTGCAACACTGGTAAAATAAATAAGAATTGTTTTAAGATTCTGCACTATTTCTAGGTCACAAATCAAATGTAAGTAAATGTGTGACATTGACCATGTTAACTCCTTAGTACAACAAGTCAGATTTCCTTGCTTCCATTGACACATACAAGATGCTCTTTGGAACATTATCAGATCATGCTGGATAACATGGATCATCAGGGTTTGCAAAAACAACAACAAAGCAAAATAGAAGCATTTCCACTGGTGGTCTCAGACTTTTGGACCCCATTGCATTTGCATTAATGAGAAAGAAGAAGAAGAATGTTTTAGAGTGTGTATGCTGCACTGTCAATGGGGGCTGGGTACTGCAACATACTGCAGTGCTTGAAGCTTTCAGCACACCCACTCGATCATCCTTCATCTCTCTCTCTCTCTCTCGTACTCACCCACAGTGCCCTCTGTCTTTTATGTTCCTGTACCATTCTTTCTTTCTCAAGCACATGCTCCTCCTTCTATCTTCTGTCCTACATTATAGTCTCACGCTTTCCTCTTCTATAGTCCTTTCACAACATCCTTTCTCATGCTCATATAGCTACTGAACACACTATGAAGGAAACAGCGTATACACAAAACACATACACATTTCCCCTAATGTAGTAACTTGTACAATACACCTTTGCTGCCCCAGGATTAATCAGCGTGCCAACAAGCACAGCAGGAAGGGGATTCTCACCTGAGCAGTTGTACTCATTATCTAATGGATTTGTTGCCCATTGCAGGAGGTTGGTGCGACACCTTCACCTGAGAGTATTTACTCAAATCTGTAACGAGATCAAACCTAATTGCCTTTTTGACTTCCATGACCCTCATAAAACTGTATTATTTAAGGCCATTAAGGTCTAAACCCAGACTCAAGGGCAAGCAAGAAAATAAATTTCAGAGCAGTTTCATCTAGAAATATATCCAAAAATACTCCCACAGAAATGTTGTTTGCTAATGGTACTTTAACTTTTTTTATGTACAGCTAGAATTGTTTGTCATTGAGAAAATGCTAATTGGTTACTGATTATTTTTTTTATTAAATTTGTACTAAAATATGGCGCCCTCTACTGGT
Organism: Myxocyprinus asiaticus; assembly: GCF_019703515.2. Classification (NCBI taxonomy): domain Eukaryota; kingdom Metazoa; phylum Chordata; class Actinopteri; order Cypriniformes; family Catostomidae; genus Myxocyprinus; species Myxocyprinus asiaticus. The sequence continues at coordinate 36,396,154 of NC_059372.1, forward strand.
CTGAAAACATCATAGCAACCTTTGATATGCAAAGAGATGCATCATTTCAATTCAGAGGACTTTTAAGATTTGATTATTTTTGCTTTTTATATTTTGATGCTTATATGTTTACAATTACAGTTAGTGTTAATTTTCCTTTTTACTTATCATTGTTTTAATAATTAAGGTCTTTAGTTATTATACTAGAAGATATTGTTATAAATAATTATAAAGAACAGAATATCACCCTCAATCCATCCTCAAATCAAAGCAATATTTAACATCACCTAGATTGTTTAGATTCTTCAGCTGAATCCTGCTCCAGTAAATAATGCAAATACATGTTTTCTTAGAGTTGTGTTATACAATTAACTAGTTAAATATCAAATTAACCACAAAACGTCTATATTGTAATACTTAGTATTACTGTATATAAATATGTTCTAATGTTTTAATACTGGATGTTCTAATGACTAAAATCTATAATACTCTAGTACAGTCATATGCAACATCTTGCAGATGTTATTTAGCTTAGAATTAAGATGTTCTTAGTATATATGTATTTTTTTAATAGCAAAAACTCATCAAAAGTAAAAAAAAAATAATAATAATAATAAAATAATAAAAATAAAAAAATCTGTGTAGGCATTCTGGTTCTCCACTTTTCTTTTTAACACTTCACACATTTTGTCAGTGCAAGCAGCATATTTTAAAACAGTCACTTACCATACATGCTGTGTGTCCCGAAGAGAAACTTAATAAGGTGTGAAGCCAAAAGCCTCAGAGAAACAGTGGATTGCCTTCAAATGTTCTCTCTTCAAGTGTCATTAAAGATAACACATGGACTTCAGATCTAACCTGAATCTAACCTTAGTCATCCGAATGGATGAAGTTCTGCCTCATCATTCACATACATTCATTCAAGCTAAACTGATGTAGAGCTTGAAAGATCAGTTGATGAGGAAAGAAAGAACATACATAGCAGGATCTTTCCTTTGCGCACTCACCCCTTCAATATTTTACTGCTGTACTTACAGCAGTGTCTTCTGATTGGCTGTTCTGCTGCACAGTAATGGATGCTCTCGCCTTTAATTGGATGGAGACAATTTATGAGGCCTGTCCAGCTCTTTCCCTGTTCCCTCTCTCCCTTGCTCACACACATACACACACACACGGGATAGCTGAGCTCTGCAATATCAGAATATACAGGAAGTGAATTCAATGAGGTGCAATATGTGGGAAAGGGCAGTGAACACAAGGGAGAGAGATCACTTCAAATCATCGACCAAAAGACATGAGAGCTGCTTGCTATTTGTTTTGTTGACTAGTTGACAAATCATTTTTAGGTTAAAGACCCCATGAAATAACTGTTTAAATTATTTTTTTTAACATATTCACATTATTCATTATGTAATGAACATGAGTACGAGCGGCAGCTGTTAACTACTGTAACTATGTAACAACTCAAGAAGACATCACTGCGTAAGGTGAATTATTAAAGTTTGTCTCTTTGGATTTACCACAAAAACTTGCCATGCACAGAACAACACTTGTGTTTGTCTCCCGCAGATACACTGAATGTGCAATGTTGTGATAAATGTTAGCGTTTGTCTGCCGCGAGCCTGCGGATTCATGCAAAAGATGTGAAGAATGTGAGCTGCTCTCAGAAGGCGGTGTATTTGGACACAAGCAAGTGTGAGAAAAGCATTATACCATAGTAATTTAATTGCGAGCCTGCAAAGATGCAAATTATACATCAACACAAGTGGTTCACCTCCACGATTTGGTACAGTTGCGTTCATATTAGCAGCGAACTGTACCAGAGTTCACATGAACCGTAACCCAGACCACCTTTTCAAGTGGACCCAGGTGTAGTTCCCGGGTGTGCACCCGAGTTTGGAAAACAGCGTTCACATTCAAATCCAGATGAACCGAACTTTGACATCATTCGACCCCGGGTACGCACCAAAAGTGCTAGTTTGAAAGCACCCTAAAAAGCAGTCTTTAGCAGGGAAAATAGTGGTGGAGTGGGGAAAAAAGTAACTTTATTTGCAGACCCCTCATGAACAATTTATGGCCCAGATTATTTTGAAAGAATCAACACCAGATTAAAAATAATTTTTGGGGGCTATATTCTGACTGCTATCTCAGGAAAAGGACAGCGGTCGATGGGAGCTCTGCAAAATAAAGGAATTTAAAATAAAGAGCTTGTCTTTTTGTAACAAAGCATAAATTCCAAAAATAAAGTTAAGCTAAACTTGATTTTGATAAATGATGAAAATGGTGTACTGTAAATTGATGGAATTGTGAAGTGTCTCACTCACACATTCAAAACAGCAGAAGACTTTTTCACTGATGAACAATTAGTGGCATAAAACTTTTTCAAGAAACAGGTAAGCCTATTGTCAAATCAAATCAAATTAAATCCCTTTATTGTCACTCAACTATATACACAAGTGCAACAGTAGGTGAAAGCGGGTGCAGATCCGAGCAACATAGCAGTCATGACAGTGATGAGACATATACCAATCTACAATAAACATCAGATTTACACAACCCAATTTAAAATCTAATATACACATATTTACACACAACACAATATACAAATAATAACATACAATGTACAGTATACAATACACACAATATAGAATACACATACACACAATATAGAATACACAGTATACAATAAAATTAGTATATATAAAATATACAGTAGGTTGTGTTACTAAAACAGAACATTTACACAATAGTGCACTTGATGTGAACTTACTGTCTTGTGGCCTTAATTTTAGCGTTTTCGAGAAGTCCACGCAGAGGCGTCATGCCGATTCAGACTGAGGGGGCACATTCCCCCTTAGATTTTTAAGACAAGAGGATTTTGAATGGATTATTTGAACTTCCAAAAACATATCTGTACCTTAGATAATTAAATTGACCCCTCAAAAAAATAAAAAAATAAATAAATAGGTGCATGACGACCCTGAGTCCACGAGACGGGGGCATGTCCATTTGACATTTTATTTTCCAAAATGGTACTAACAAGCTCCCCCAAGTGTAATTTTATGGTGGCCTGGAAGTGCACAACACAACCAAATTAGCAAAGCAAATAAAAGCTGCAAACACAATAGAAATAAGCCACAACACAACAAAATAAAGCCACAGCACAACTAAATAAACCTACAACACAACAAAATTAAGCCACAACACAGGCAATTAACAAAAATGTATATATATATATATATATATATATATATATATATATATATATATATATATATATATATATTGCACAGTATTTTAAGTCATGTTGCAGTCTGACTTAATGCATCAGAGATCATAACGCTGCACAGAAGGTGCAGAAAGCTGCTTGTCCCACTGCAAGTCACTACAAGAGTTTGATGCTTTGACCGGGGGGAACTGAGCATCTCCCCTGAGCGCTTCTGAGCGGGGGCTACAGCCTGCATACAACCCATTTTTGCGGGAGCAGCACACCTTCTAAGAGTTGGCGGTACCATAGGTGAATTACGGCCCAGGCCAATGAGGCCCGTGCCCAGGCATCAACTTTGAAAACAAATGTTTATATATGCTTAAATATGTTGGTCCCAGAGCTTATTCAAGGCCGCTTCAACAGGGCCTTGTGACTATGAGGGCCCCCAGCACTCTTATAGGAGCCTTTTGCCTTCCTGTTTCTAATTAAATTTTTTGAGCAACTCTTTAACCTTATTATGCCATGCGTTTCATAGTTGTACATGACTTTCTAAAGCCTCTACATCATCATCACGATGTGTATGAGATGTTTACTCTCTCTTGGTGAACTGGAAGTACAGCATGTTTCTAACTTTGTGTGGTTCAAAAGTTCTGATTAAACTAGATATGTAAAGTTTGTCAAGACAAACTATAATGTTGGTCTGACAAAACCTTGTCTGAAAATTTAAAATAGTTTTAAATGCTTGAAGTTAGACATTTTTACAGGTTTTACAGAAAGAAAGAAAGAAAGAAAGTAAGAAGAGAGCATCTTAAAGCAGATTAAAGTGCTTGAGTGTAAGTTTTGACAGCTGAAGTTTGAAATTACGAACATTCCAAAACAGACTCGTAGCTCATTTTAATATTCTGGCAATGTAGTGTAGTCTAGGGAATTTTTGGACACTTTGAAAAGGCTTAAATTATGTCTTCACAGGGCTTTTCGATGGAAGACTAATAATGGTAGCCAAGCTGTGGGGTCGTTCCAAACAGAATTTCCCAAAAATTGACCAAACGACCACTTTTTTTGAGCCCCACACCTTTCAGCCATTCTAAGCTCTCACAATGGAGAGTCTTTGAATGAAACAGTGAGTAGGGATGATCACTGCTGAATGGAACACACCCCATCCTTCAGAAAAGTTGAAAAGATTTTCTCACCCACACCTATTATATCGCTTATTGCTTCTTATATTGCTTCTGAAGATATGAATTTAACCACTGGAGTCTTGTGGATTACTTTCATGTTTCCTTTATGTGATTTTTGGAGCTTCAAAGTTCTGGTCACCATTCACTTGCATTGTATGGACCTACAGAGCTGAGATATTTTTCTAAAAATCTTTGTTTGTGTTCTGCTGAAGAAAGAAAGTCATGAAATGGCACTTAGCGTAAATGTGCTCACTTTGCGCCATCATGTCAGATTTTCTGTTCTTCATTGCACGATTTGGTCTAATACTGTGTTTGTTTCAACGAAGTTGAAGCGAGGTTACTTTGTCCTCACTTTTGAGTGGAGAACACGGTAAGGATGTTGTTTATACAGCATAAATTTCAGAGCAATTTAATGTAGCCTTTTTACTAAACATTACAGGGGTCCAATGGGGACAGCTGCACTTTTCGAGACTCAAATTTCTCGCCACGAGGCGTTATCCTCACCTGTTTCATTTCCACAGCCTCCAAATTTGGAGCTCTGTGTGCAGGAGCCGTTTGGGATTTTCCGGCTCTGTGTCTGAGAAGTTGGAGTGCGAACGGACAACGGTTTCTTTTTCATGTTTGTCGCACTCCCCCCTGAGCAAAAGCGTGAGTCTTGTCAGACATGCTCTGAGGCCTAGCTCGCCAGCCATTTTCTGACAATTAAAGCATGCGAAAGAGTTACCATGCATGTCTTGATCCGTCGCTATTAAAAAAACGCTGTATAGAGAATTTGTCGTCGGAAGTTAAGGAATACATTTTCCCCTTGTCCTTATTGTCTTTTTCTGTGTTATTCTGGGAGAATGCACATGAATAAGGCAATGGAGGAGCGGCCTCGGTCTTTCTCTCTCTCCCCTCCCCATTTGAAGTGCACTGCTTGCGGCGGAGGGGATCATGCAGGGACACTGCTGCAGAGTGAGGGGGCTGGAATAAGATAATATTCCCCAGTGGAGTGATGGCGAACCAATGCACGGAGTGCTTCATCGGTGCCATTATGCGAGGTATTTTAATTCGTTTTCCTTATTTTTCGCCCGTTCATGGACTACGCGGGCATTCTGGCCAGACAAGAGATGCGCACTGCTATCTCTGCTCTATTTTTTTGGTGGCGGCATGGATGTCGCCCTTTTCAGTCAGCTGTTGGATCTACACATGATGGTTTTGCAGTCCAACCAAGCGCATACTTTGGAGCTAATATTGTCTCAGTGTGGAATTTCCCTTGTTTTTTCCCCCGCGGCTTGCACTGGGGAACAAGTTGGTCAAGGCGATGCTTTTGTTCCATGTGGATGTTTCGTGCTATCCGGGTACTACACATTATTCCCCCATTAAATGCTGGGACCGGTTTAGTGTCTAACCTGTTTTTTTAAGTAAACAAATTTAGCTCAGTTTCCCCCGAAATTACGCTGGCAGACGAGCATTGAATATTTTCAGCTTCAGTTTTGCCTCTGCCTCCATGACTAAGAGTCTCGGGGAACACGTCACATAACTCAATGTAAAATAAAAATAGATCTACACACAAGCCTACGGGCTTGCTGTGTAACGAAGGATGAGCCACCATTCAGTGAGTGAAATTGGACTGTATAAATGTATCCGTTTCTCTCCTATCTGCCCTTTGGTCAATATCGGAATGAGTTTGCCGTTGTACGTGCTCCGAATGTCCGACAAGCAGAATATTGTTCATTTTTCCCCCGCAGCTTGCAGGGGAGTGAAAAAAAAAAAAACAACCTGCTTCCGAATTCAGCCTCTGTCTCCATGACCAAGGGTCTTGAGATATGCGTAACAGAATTCGATGTTCATCAAGGCCCAAGTGTACACAAAGGCACACAGTGAACATAAGCACCACACGTTGTCCCCCCATAAGAATGCAGGGGCCGTTGTGCGAGCCTGCTTGTTTCTCAATTCCCCTCATGTTTTGCATTCTTCCCCGTTTCTGTGCTAGGGAAGATGGATTATCTGGCATCCTCTGCTGCAAATACATTCAGAGTAGCCGGCTCTTATAATTGCCTGATTTAATTCGGCCTCTGTCTCCATGACCAAATGTTTTGAGGCATGCATAACAGAATTTAATGCACACAAATCACACAGTGAGCATAAGCACCACATGTTGTACCCCCATACAGAATGCTGGGGCCATTGTGTGAGCCTGCTTGTTTTCTCAATCCCCCTCATGATTGCATTCTTCCCTGTTTCTATGTTAGGGAAGATTATTTATTTGGCCTCCTCTGCTGTAAACACATTCAGAGTGGCCGGCCTTTATAATTGCCTGGTCTAATTTGGCTCTGTCTCCATGACCAAGTGTTTTGAGACATGCATAATATAATTTGATGTGCACAAAACAAACATTTCTCCAATTTGCATACATTTTATCCCATTCAAAACAGCAGGGAAAGGTTTATTCTATCAGTGTCCCATCTTAGGGCTTTCATTTTTTATGCCTGAATACAATAAAGGCAAAACATTATCAAATCCTCCTCAACCAGCCTTGGTATTAAGGAGCGAAAATTCCCCTCTGCTGTGCTACTGGTTCAGGGGCATCCACCAAAAATAAGTCAAGTGAGCCATCTAGTGGTTACAAGATGCATCCTTGAGGCTTCAGGGCATCTGTGTATTGAATTATCTCGATGACTGGTTGGTGCTAGCCCACTCAAAGACTCTGGCTGCCCAAAATCAAGAGGTCATTCTCAGCCATCTGAGCAATCTAGGGCTGTGTGTAAACCTAGACAAGAGTGTCTTGTTGCCAAGGCAGCAGACCCTATTTCTAGGGGTGGAGCTAGATTTGCAGACAATACAGGCGCGGCTGTCTCCAGCTCGCATTCTGTCATTTTGCCAGTGTCTAGTGGTGTTCAAAGTGGACAAGATCTCCCTAAGAGAACATTTCACAGGCTTTTGGGGCTCATGATCATGGCTTCCGCTGTCATTCCCCTGGGCATGTTGCATGTAAGACCTTTAAAGTGCTGGATGAACTCCATGAAGGGACTTCAACCACTGACGCATGTGTTCCGTCCCTTCAAAGTGACGAGTGGGTGCTACCAAACACTGTTACCATGGAAATGGACTCTTGATGTCGGACATTCCACTGGGACAGGTGTGCCGCTGCTAAGTTAAAACGACAGATGCCTCTGCCACGGGTTGGGGCGCTGTGTACGAGGGGCATCCAGCCTATAGTGTTTGGACGGGCAAGTGGCAATATTGGCACATAAACTGTCTGGAGATGTTAACAGTGCTTCTGGTGTTAAAATGTTTCCTCCCAGAGATTCATGGCAGCCATGTCATTATTCAGTCAGACAACAGGACAATAGTGTCCTACATCAATCGCCAGGCTGGCATGGCACATTCTTCTGTGGGCATGGGACAATGTGCTGTCTCTACGAGCTGTACATGTTCTGGGCCATTTGAATTTGGGGGGGGGGCAGATATCCTGCCCAGACAGGGCTTGATGCCCGGAGAATGGACATTACATATTTTCAGATTGTGGAACAAATTTGGAGAAGATTCGGCAGAGCAGAAGTGGATCTGTTCACTTCGAGCGAGACGTCACAATGTCCCCTCTGGTTTTTTCCCCTTGCCCCCCGCACCGCTAGGCATTGATGCGTTGGCACATCAGTGGCCGGCAACGCATCTTTACACATTTCTACTGACGAGTCTGCTGTGCGGAGTTCTGGAGGATCGGGTTCGGCTTCTGTATGTGGCAGCGTATTGGCCAGTATGGCGCCTTAACGGGGCTCTCTTTTGAATGATGGTTTATCCCCTGTGGTGGTTGATACCATTCCAAATGCTAGAGCTCCATCAATTAGGAAGCTTTATACATTCAAGTGGTGTGTTTTTTGCTTCTTAGTGTACAGCGTGAGATGAAGATCCAGTTCACTGCCCTGTCGGTACAGTGCTGGAATTTTTGCAAGAGTGTTTTGGGGCTGGGGTTGCCCCGGAAATGCTTAAAGTCTATGTTGCCACTATAGCGGCTGAGCAAGTGTTTACTAATGGAGTCTATGTCGGTGGACATTCTCTTGTCTCTTGTTTTATGTCCGGTGTACGAAGGCTTAGACCTTTTCGTCCTGTCCACGTTCCTTTAGGGGATTTATCTGTTGTTTTTGAGGCACTCTCAGGAACCCAGTTTGAGCCCCTGGCAACAGTTGCTGATAAGTTTCTGACTCTCAGACCGGCCCTGCTGGTGGCATTGGCATCGCTTAAGAGGGCTGGTGATTTGCCCTGTCGGTCAATCCCTTATGTATGTATTTTGCACATGGGTATTCAAGGGTGGTGTTAAGACCTCGCTTGGGCTATTTGCCCAAGGTCGTGTCTACATCCTTTCACTCGCAGACTATTAATTTTCAGGCTTTCTGTCCTCCCCCATTTGAGTTGGAGGAGCATTAAAGGTTACATATGCTTTGCCCAATTAGGGCGCTGCGAGTTTATTTTGACCGTACAAGCCGGTGGCGTAACTCGAAGCAGTTGTATGTGTGCTTTGGTGGCCGCAAAAGAGTGCATTTGAGTGCTTATGAAGTGCGCAGTTTACCTTCGCTTTCAGGTATTCGAGCCCATTCTATGAGGAGCATTGCATTCTCATGGGCTTTGGCTAGAGGTGCATCATTGGAAGACATTTGTATGGCGGCAGAGTGGTCCTCTCTGCATACATTTGTGAGATTTTATAATCTGGATGAGAGTTTGACTCCTGCTTCCATATTCTCTCTGTTGGAACAGGGGTAAGCTCATAATTTCCTCTGTCTTGTTCAGATACTTTAGCTCACTTGTGCACCACTATATGCTTGCCACACGGGCATAGACAGTTGGCAGCTTCTGTTCGCATGGCTTGAATGTACATCATTCCCCACAGTGATTACGCAGCTCGAGTCCCTCAAGAGGGAAGGTCTCTGTTACGTGAAGTGTAACCCTGGTTCCCTGAGAGGGAACGAGATGCTGCATAAGCTTGCCATACTCTCTAGTAGCTGCATAGGCTCATGCCTTCCTGCAGAAAATCTGCCGCAATGCCGCAAAGTGAGCATCTTTATGAAGCTTGTGACGTAGCTCCCTGATGGCATTGCTAAGCGCCATCAGCCAATAAATTGGCGTGATTGTATAAGTGCTTCAGACCATGTGACACTCAGGGCATGTCCCCATAGCGATTACACAGCATCTCGTTCCCTCTCAGGGAACTAGGGTTACGCTTCACATAACCGAGACGTATCTTTACCACATCCATGCTGTGTGTTTGAATGAATCTGACTGTAAATAACAGAACTGGTATTAAAAGAGGCTTAAATCAATGAAAATAGATTGCGTAGATCTCAACTTTAAAAGATAATTGGGGGGGCCCTAAAGGAAATTGGCCCCGGGGCCCTTAGTCATAATTCATGCCTGGGCGGTACGAAGGTATAACTGCAGGTACTGTGATGGCATTGCCTATTACGGGTTCATGCAAATGTCGATAAAGTTATTTGCATTAAGAGTTCTGGAAGAAACCCAACCAGGTATTGGCCAGAGCACGTAAGGACAAATAAGTACTGCATTTTTATGACTAACTAATATATATATATATATATATATATATATATATATATAATTTTGTTGTGTTTAATACCTTACTGTTGTGTTTTATATAAAATAAAATAATAAAAAAAAAACTGATAATGATAAATATTTTGTCTAAAAATAAATGTGATAATTTGGGGGATTCTCAACTACATAAATTTGCAACATAAAAAAAAAGTATTAAATCTTAGATCAAATTACCTCAAAATCAGATTTTAGACATTGCACGCAATGATCTCATGGATCAGGAATATTTTGCAGTGTACAGTGGCAAACAGGTGTTAAGGAAAGTACTGTGGTAGTTTTTGTTGCTGTTTAGTGTTTTGGAAGGAAATTAAAAAAAAAAAAAAAAAAATGCCTTCTACCCCAGGAGGCATTTAGCCCTGTTGTTCCCTACACACATCCCATTTTTTCATGGGGAGGTTTACTTTTATAAAATTGGGTGTTTTAAAACCCTAAATGTTTTCCTTTTTTAAAGAAGATTTCAAAATATTGCAAGTCTCTAAAATGTTTATAATGAGAGAATACCTTCCTGCACAGTATGCTGTAGAACACTTGTCCACATATTTAAATATTTGTTTTTGTGCATTTTTATGTCTTCCAGGGGCTCTTGTTTCAAATTAGTAGCTTAAAAAAAGTTGCTTTTTTTTCTGTTGTTGTCTTAAGAGGCCGGGAAACTGTGAATCATAGGCCTTGTCCACACTAAGGGTACGTTTACACGACAACGATGTACTAAAAACGGAAAAGTTTTTCCTTTGCATTTTTAAAAAGTTTTGCATACAGACGACAACGTTGTCAAAACAATCCCCGTTCAAACGGATCTGCAAAAACGACTAAAAACGCTGTATTATGCATGCCAGGCCAGTAGTTGGCGATGTCACTTTATAAAGAAACACTACACGCCTGCGCACATAAGCATTCTTCCACAGAGCGGTGAATACAAACAATGAATTTGGCGATCGCTGGTCGTAGTAGTGATGCAGTAAATCTACACTTTGCTGGAGAAGCATCAATAAACTCAAAATTTTTAGAAGTACAAACACAGTCCTGTAGTCCGCCATTGTAGTTTTGAATGTCTCGCGTGTTGTTTTGAAGTACTCGCGCGCATGCCAATAGACTGAACTCTTGAGATTATTCAATAAACTCTGCTCATTTTTACCATCACTTCGTCTCCTGCCTTCTTCTGTATTCCCCCTGCTGACTCTTGGGCTGGTAGGAGAGTAAGTTAACATAACAAGCTGTTGATGTTGACTGGTTTTGGATATCAGACAGAACTCTGATATATGGACATCTTCTGATGGAGAGAGAGGTCTTGTGTGCACTGGATCTAACATGCATTTTCACTGCCTCATGTTTTCATATTCTAAGCATATCATTGAATACTGTACATGGCATCACATCTCTGTCTATAGGCTATATACATAAGATGTGGGTGAATGAATTGCAGAGTAAAGGTACATCAAATAAAATTAAGTAAATTAATAAATAATTAAAATATATTTAAAATATAAATACATTTTTCTCATTTGAATCCATACATTAATTTCAAGATTTTCAAATTGCAGGTTCTGCCTACTGTACAATGTTCACACTCCATACAAAACACTCCAAATGAATAAATAGTTGATTATTGTTATTTGCACAGACACCAGTATTCATATTGATAATTATACATCTCAAATTGATGCCTATCAATCCATTATTCTTTATATAACACGTAATACGTGTGCACATGACGTCATCGTTTTCACAAATTCGCGTTTTTGTATGTTTACACGGAGACGATAACGGCATCGTTTTCAAAAACATGCAGTTTGAAACCCGTTTCAAAAGTTTGCGTTTTCAGGCCCCCAAATGCCGTTGTCGTGTAAACGAACAGCCAAAAAATGCATAAAAAGTTTTCAGTTTTTAGCTGAAAACGTTGTCGTGTAAACGGCCCTTAATATTTCGAAAATGCATCTTTTTCTCTCCGTTTTGGCATTCCGGCGTTTTTGTCAGCGAAAACTGAGCTTTTTGAAAAATTTATTCCAAAGTGGATAAATTTGAAAACGCTGTTTTCACATTGTAGTGTGGACTGTGAAAACGGAGGCTTCCGAAAACGATGACGCATTTTTAGTCATGTGATGCAGTCATGTATAATAAGTTAATACGTTTTATATGTAATAAGTTTTGTGAGATCGTCCTTACTGTGGGGGTAAGCAGCATCATCAGAAGGATAGTGCTCTTTGAAGCGGTCCAATATTTCGACATATTTGTTTTGGCATGATTCCCAGTCTACATTTTTCTCTCGCTTTTGCAACTTTATAGTCTAGAGTTACCCGCAGCAACATCTCCACCTAATTGTCCGTCCATTTAAAAAATTCAGTGCCTTTCCTCAACATTGCCGTGATGTTTCAAAGAAGCGGAAAGTAAATAAACGCCTGACGGAAATGATGCATGTCGAAGCGTCTTACGTTTTACTCATGCGCAGTACAGGGACGTAAGCATTTTCAGACATTTCAGTGTGGATGAGCAACTTTTGGAAAACGCTTGAAAACGCTAGTGTGGACGGAAAGTGTTCTGAAACGAAAATGCCGTTTTCAAATGTATCTGGATTAATGTAGACGTAGCCATATTCGTCATCTCTCTGCGAGTTTACTCAATGGACACACGTCCACCAGAAGGCGCTGTTACTCCATATACAGAATGTTGTTGGCCCCATAAATATGATCTGCACGAATTATTTAATTAAAAATATGCACATATGAGTTTTAAATTCATTCATCTTGTCAATGACATGACTCATGCTTATAATAATTGCCAGTGTATAAAAGTGAATTAGCTGAGTCGTCTTTGAATATCTATCTGCTTTTATAACACCAATACTGAGTTGCTGTGTGGCACCCAATGGGTCTGCATGCACTGGTTTTACAAACACTCGAAGGGCTGATTGCGGCATTTGGAACAGGATCTAGTCATATACCCACAAAATCGAGGCTATTCTTATCGCTTTTTAGACAAAAAGAAACCAAACGAACAGGCATTTGCTATTTATCTGTAAAAGGAAAAAAAAAGCCATTAAATGTCTGAACTATATTATAATAACATGCAATTTACACATTACACACATTATCACGAAACGTTTTTAAACTTATAGCTTGAAAGCACCTGCCTACTGCGTAGACTTCTTTGGATGAAAGTGAAACTGTCTATCCTACTTTCATTACAAACCTGAAAGCAGCTGCCTTACTGCTTTATCAGTTAATGGCTTAACTGACAGCGTTTTTGAATGACTAAAACTCTTATGGAAACTGGTCTCAGAACATTTTGAAAAGCAACTTATTTCATCCTTCCTCCATATAGCCTACAGCTTTCGAAAGCAGCTTTTTTCCAGTTTTCGGACACAGTTTAGGATCCAGATAGTGGGAAATTATGTGAATAACAAAATACAGTAAGTACCATCATTTTTCCTTCACTGAATATCTAAACAAAAACAAAAATAAAATGAATGTATAAGCATTTGGTTTGTATTAGCCTAATCTAGATAGTGAGGAAGTCAGAAATGAGAATAAAGCTGTGTATATCCTTATGCAAATGCTGGTATATCACATACTGGATGGAAATACTGAGATGCGAATAATGTTTTCAAATGACAAATAAATAAATAAAAATATATAGGCTAGGTATAGTTCACTTGATGTGGATTATTATTATTATTATTATTATTATTATTTGCAGTATTTGGATTTTTCACATAGGCCTACATAAAATTCGCAATTTGTAGGCCTACGTGAAGGAAAAAAAAGCTGCATTGGCTGGTAACAAGTGAAATAAAATTTCACAGACCAAAAGTAACAATTAATTAGCCTATTATGAAGAAGGCTAATAACCAACACTGTGTGCATTTTAAACTGATGGGATTGATATCTGATCATAAAAAGACCAACTGTGAAATGCCTAGGACGCATTTGAGATGGAATCCGATCACTGAAACTACTTGTAGGCTATACAGATATATATATATATATGAGCCACATCAAGTGCAGAAAATATAGAGGGCGGAGGTAAACTGAGGAAATGTTTGGGGCTTTGTTTACTTTGCAGTGGGGTACTTCTAATTTCTGAAATTGTGCATCCTCATTTCCTTACCTTGCTTCATTAATAAGCTCTTAAAGGAGGAAAGGACGCAAGGAAAGGACATGAGGATGGAGGAATCGAAGCAAGACGGATTTATAAAATGAAATGTCCTGGGGCCTGTACCATGAAGCCGGTTTAGGTGGGTAGCCAGGTAAGTTTAAGATTAGTTTGCGCCAACCCTGGGTTTTAGGTACCATGAAAGTAGCTTGGCTTTAATCGGTGTTCATCGTTATGGTATCTTATGCTGCATGGCTAACCTGCTACGTGGGCAGGTTATGTTCTGCATTCGAGATCTCGACTGAAATTTGACCAATCAGCTGTGAGCAAAGTCACATCTAGGTGACGTAACTAATTCCAAGTGTCTGTTGCAATGGCTTCACTTTTACTTCCAAATCCTGTGGATATCTCTGTGCAAATTGTTAGACGAGCACTTCGCAGAGAAAGAGTTTTTAGGGACAGACAAAATCCCCTTGCCTTTCTTGATACTTACTTGTACGAAAGATACCGATTTTCCACAGAAGGAATCTTGTATCTTTGCAAACTTCTTGAGCCGCACATAACAAATGTGACACGTCAAAGCCATGCCCTTACTGTACTGCAAAATGTATGTATTGCATTGCTTTTTTTTTTTTTGCAAGTGGTACATACTTGTATGTGGTTGGTGATGCAGAGAAACTAGGGAAAAACATGGTTTGTCGAACCATTCGCAAGGTGGTCCTCGCACTGCAGGGGTACATAAATAGCTTCATTGTGTTCCCTGGACATTTATCGACCATGTCCATAAAAGAGGACTTTTATAAAATTGCCGGTAAGATATACTGATAGGGTGACAACACATGAACTAATTTAACCTTTTACATTCACTTTTTTTTCTTTTTCAAAAAGCAGATTTCACTTAGAGCACTTAAATGTATTATACAATACATGTTAAGAATAATTTTTTTAAATCTTACTCTAGGATTCCCTAGAGTCATAGGAGCAATAGACTTTTGTTTACCGGCTGGGGGCCATAAGTGTCTACATCGGGGGGATGTCACTCCCAAGGGGAAGACACCACGGAGAGGGTGGGGCATTTCGAGTGGAAATACGTCACATGGTCTTACCGAGTCTTGTCGGAAGTACATCATGTGGAGAAGTCCCATGGTAGGTCCTACCCAACGGGGGAGGAGTTCTACAAACATGGTGACCAGGGGCAGAGGAACCTCTGCCCAAGGAAGATGCAGTTTACCAACAAG
This sequence comes from Myxocyprinus asiaticus, assembly GCF_019703515.2. Classification (NCBI taxonomy): domain Eukaryota; kingdom Metazoa; phylum Chordata; class Actinopteri; order Cypriniformes; family Catostomidae; genus Myxocyprinus; species Myxocyprinus asiaticus. Next base: position 36,411,432 of record NC_059372.1, read on the forward strand.
GAAACGATTTAGCGGAAGATATATCACATGGGGTCACCTATGGGGAACCAGTGCATGTGGAGCACCTACTCCTCAGACAGGGCCACAAAACTGCTTCAGTGTGGCTCTCAGTAAAACCAGGGACGAGATCAAGATGACCTTTGGCATCCTAAAGGCAGGCTTCAAATGCCTTCGCCGCTTAAGAGTGTCACCAGAGCAGGCATCACAGATAGTGGCTGCATGTGCCATTCTGCACAATATAGCCACTATCAGAAAGTAGCGAGTACCACCACAAAACCAGCTTCTCCCCAATGAAATTGACCCCATCACACTTGACCACCCAGCTGGTGCAGCTGTCAAAGATGCAATCACCATACAATATTTTACTTAATAAAAGCACATTGAAACTGCAGATAGGTCTCAAACTGTTTTATTAGTTATGTGGCTAGGGAGGGAGAAAGAGCAAGAGAAAGTTGCATTAATATTCATAGTGTTCATACTAAAGTGTTACTTGGTTAAATAAGTTCATGTACTGAGATCTGTTTTTCCAGCTGTTTGATCTCCCATTTAATTTTTTTTAATTTGGAGCCTCCTCAGCTCACAGTCCAGCTCCTTTAGTGTGCAGTCTAGTTGTAGGCTCCTTTTATAAAGGGCCCTGACTGAGTCCGTTTCCACCTGAACAAACATAATCATTACAAGTTTTCTGGAGGTTAATCAAATCACAAAAAGTGGCATGACTTTCTACAAACACAGGACAGACTGTCTTTTATGTCAAGGGTTTAAAGCGTTACCTTGTTCACATTCCTTCTGAAGCCCATTGAGGTAGAGGCCTCAGTTTCTGAGGCAGGTTGTGAAAAATCCTACAATAAAAGAGATAAGTGTAAGGGCCAGTCACTTTCAAATGTGTGCCATAATAAAAAGCCCAGTGCATTCACCTCAGCAACTGTTTCAGAACACACAGACAGAGTGTCTTCATCATTTGCTTCACCCTAATAAATAAAAGTAGGCCAATGTAAAGCATAACCGTTGTAAAGCATGTTATGTTCACGGTGTTCTGTCTGCTGCGTACTGACCTCTGTGTGGGAGACTGTGTGTATGTGTGCTGGCTTCAACAGGGACACTGTATTTCCCTCTACTGCAGAACATACAGTCAGCCATATATAAAACTTTAAAAAAAGTAGTAATGCATTGCACACATACCCAGTGTCACTTGCTTAGAGGAGCCAGCACCAGGGTCAGATTGTACAGCACCTGTAATCCCATCCATAATCGGCCGCCCCTTATTGCTACTCAGAGCCAACTCCTCCACCACAGTGTATTCTGGAGGAGGTGGCCCTCCCCCAGTTTTCCAAATTTCACACTTTTCTCTGTTAGCTGCAAACACGTGTTTGTGATAAAATGTTCACACAAAAATAATAAAAGGTTGTGGTAAATACTCACCACTTTGAATTATAATTTTATATTTTGTCTTGATCTGCTGCCAAGAACGTTTGGAGTTGGGGTTGCATCTAAAAATCAGTGAATATTAATCTTTCTTAGGATGTAATATAATTTCACATTTTTTATATATAAATTTTATTTTATATATTTACACATACTCACACACACACACACATACATATACATCTTGCATACATATATTAATCTTCATGTTAATTTCAGCATTTAATAATAAAATTTTTAAATCAAAAGTTGTAACTGTTAACATTAGTTAATGCACAGTGAAGTAACATCAGTAACATGAACAATTGTATCGGAATTAACATTAACAAAGATTAATAAATGCTGAAAAACTATATTGTTCATTGTTAGTTCATGTTAGCCAATACATTAACTTATCTTAACAAATACAACCTTATTGTAAATTGTTACCATCATATACACACGCAAACACACCATCATACATTTACATCATTTTACGTGAATATAGAATGTTCTTGTTTAACTTACACATTAACGCAATCAGAAATCTTTCTCCAACAGTCTTCTCTTGCTTTGGCAGCAGAGACAGTATTACTGCGTGCTTGTAATACAGTTTTATATTCCTCATATTTCTGCATAATTATTTCTTGCTCCTCAGTGGAAAAATGGATCTTGCTCTATCCATATCGAACGCGATTGGTTGTTCGGTGCCGACGTCACTCTTTTATGTGCACGCACACATGGAGTAATCATAGCTTAAGGATCAAAGCCTGAGTTGACAGAGAAAGTTGATGAGCTGCGTCATGGTACCAATAAAGCCTGATTGCATAGGTTTGGTTTTGTCAACTCAAAACTAATCCTGTAACCCTGAGTTTGTTCAGCTACCTTCATGGTACAGGCCTCTGCTTACTCAAGCGTCACTTCAATGTGCCGTCTCTGTGCAGCTGCAGTACCTCGGAGTTGTTGTTTAAACTGGATTTATTGATATTTTCATAGTATAACCTGATAATTCAAGATGCACTGTTAAAGTATGACAATTATGGTTTATTTAATCTGCAAAGGTGAAACATGAATTGAATGTGTTGTGTCAGATGTGAAGGGGAAGAAGAATTTATACAGTGCGCCAGGTGCTTCAACCAAAAAGTCTTCCGCACAGGATGCTCAACAAACATAACAACAAACCCCCACCTTTTAAAATATATAGAGAACAAATAAACATTACACAGACAGCTGGATGGTTGCACGCAGGTGCTTACAACACAGTCAAACAGAACACAGAGACTCACAATAATATTAAAATCATCTTTGAAACAACGATAACAAAGGTTTAGTACTAGAATTACTTTTAAGAATGTAAAACTTTCACAAGAAAAACGATTCAATAAAGTAAAATGGAGTAATTCCATCAATGGACAACTTGAGTAAAACAATACACATCATACACATCAGACTAAAAATGTATACTTTATACACAAGATAAGTAAATTATCCATCATTGACAATTAGGAAGAAACGATTATTGAAATCAGTATTTAATCCGCAATTCGCCTGGCTTCGTCCGCCATGATATTTCCTCTGGCTCAAAAACTCCAATCCGCTGTGCTTGGTCGAGAGGATCAGCAGCGGGGACTGTTGGGTAGTAGCAAAGTCTTTCTAGCAATTCAGCCAATTGTCAGCCATTTATGTAATGCCCGCTGGAGGCTATTTCCAGTCATGCCAGTGCAGCAGCTATCTGCTTAAATGGGAAAAGACCGAAATCTCCAAAACGGTTGGTCAAGATTAAGAAAAGGAAACATATTTCAAATCAGCAGTAAAATTTGACAACAGTGGTAGCATAAATGGTGCTTCTTTACCTCAGATTATGCTAAAAAATGCAATTTTCCCTGCTTGTATTAATTGTATTGTGACAGGCGATGTCTGTATCTAAAAGGTGATTGGCTCTTTTACCTGTATGTGTGCCATTTGAGATAGGGCCTTAGAGAAAATATGTCTTTCATGATGGTGGACTTTGATTGTTTTCCGGGTCACGGGTTCGAGGACGGAGGAGCGATGCACAAGGATGCACAATTTAAGAATTGAGAAGCACCCCTGCTGAATCACGTGTCAATTCAGAGTGCCATCATTGCACAGCTGCATTACCTCAGATTGCTTGCCGTTATGTTGTTGAAACTTGATTTATGAATATATTAATAATAAATCCAAATAATTCAATATGCACTGTTGATGTGACAATTATGGTTTATTTAAACTGCAAAGGTGAAATATTAATTAAAACTGTTGTGTCAGATGTGAAGGGGGAGCTAAATGTATGCATGGGTCAGGTGCTAACAAAAAAAGGTGTGTTCGACTTTATGCAGCGCTGTGCAGTCCAGTTGGCATCTGTCTGAAAGAAGTGCATGTCGGCTAGAAATTTTAGGATCAGTGGAGATGCCAAACTCCTTGCCTTGAAAGTAGATGAGAGTAGGTGGCTGCATTCAGCGGAGGACTGAGATAAGTGCTGTCAAGTCGGACAGTCCTCAGTTCTCATGATGGATCAGACACCTACGAGATCAAAGGCATATATTGCTTGTAGGGGTGCGCAAAACTACCAATTTTCATAATCAGCTAGTTGGTTGGTTGTTTGAACAACTAGTGGGTGTTAAAGATAATAATGTATAATATAGACGGGTGTAAAAGTACTCAAAATTATACTTAAGCGAGAGCATGGATACTGAGTAAAAATGTTCCTCAATTAAAAGTCCAAATATCTAGCTAAAAACATACTTATGTGAAAGTAAAAAATATTCACATTAAATTGTACTTATTAAAAAAGTAAAAAGTAACTTTTTTCCTAGCTCGAGTGAAATTAAGAGAGGAGATTGTGTGAGAGAGGATGTTTTAAATTCAGTTGGTTTAAGTGACCTTTTTACTGTCTGTGTCATATTTCTCCCCAGTGGCATTCGCAACACGATCATAGAATCATGTTACAATAACTACATTTTTAAAAGCAGTGTTTCGGTTTGCATGCACTGTTTAAGGGGTGTACTCTTTACTCCTGTATACATGAAGCTCGGTCATTAAGCAACATTCTCCACAGCAACGTAATTTCCCGCAATGCTTGTGTAAATAACAAACATGGTATCCGAGGAAGACTTGTTGTTTTTGTTGTGTGTGTCCTTACCTTTCTATCGTGACCTGCAGCAGAACTGCCCTTCAATAGATGGTTTTCCCTTTACGTAAAACTTTTTACGTTTATAAATAGGTATAGTTTATAGTGTATGTGCCTTTCCCACTGTACTCCCAGAAATATTTTGTTGATTTGTTGTTGGACTACATCCTATGACTTTTGTTATTCGGTCTGTTCATGCACATGCACACTCTTCAAAAACCTGTTAGAATGCTGCTTATGTGTTTACATGGCCACATACGCAGCTTTCTCCGGGAGAAACCTAGGTGTGTTAAACCACTTTCTCTTAATCCCTTAAATGGCGTAAGGAAATCTGCGTTCTCGCTTACATGACGTTTCAGAACGCCGCTTTCTGCAAAAACCCTGGAATAAACCGTTTTCTTAATTGCATGCAAATGTGGTCAATGACTTTAATCCCCTTTCATTCAAATCGCAAGTAAAACGGCAGATTATCAATCCATAAACACCACTTTTCTCTCGGTTCCTCACACAATGCTATCTTATGACATATAAACACTTTTACTATAGAACAGGACTCATTTTAACATTTGTATTACATAATTAATATCTTGTTTATGTGTGATCAAATTGCGCGGTACACTGTAAACCCTAATAATTTAGCAGAACTCAAAAAATTTGAGGCAATCAGTAACATAATTTTTTAAAGTTATTAAAAGGCCCAAGGTTAAGTTAACAGAACTTTAAAATTTACATTTTTTCTACACATGCTTGTTAATTGCTCTTAACTTGAAATATCGAGTGAGCTAACTCAAACATTCTGATGGCACTTAATTTTAAGGCTGAACTTAAAATAACAAATAATCTCAATTTAAATACTTCAAATAGAGGAAACCTTGCTAGTACTAGCTAGAATTATATGCTTTGATTAGCTGTAATATTAGGAAGTTAGGAAGCTGGATCTAGGTGCGGCGAAACAGTATTTAATCAAATAAACAAAGTACAGATTAAAGGCGTAAACACGGGAACAAAGAAAACATCCACGATGGGAAAACACAGGAACAAAGGAAACATCAACAAATGGAACATGTCAATAAACAGGAGGTCAAAACACATATACATATAACAACTGACAAAGGTTACATAGACATCAGGGCAATATATATACAGGGATAAATGAGGTAAATTACACACAGGTGAGAACAATAAGGAACAGCAGGAAGTGATCAGGGCAGGGGATTATGGGAAGTGTAGTCCAGGGGGAACAGATGACAGAGCAAAACACAAGGCAAACAACAGTGAATCGTGACATAGCGATGGGTGGAGCCATGGGAGGCTCAAGGCTAAGAGTCCAGGATGACTGGGAAATGACCTCTGTGGTCATAGGCATGGACTGAGTCTTGGAAATGACCTCTGTGGTTGTGGGTATGGACTGAGACTCAGGTACGACCTCTGTGGTCGTGGGCATGGACTGAGACTCGAGGACGACCTCTGTGGTCGTAGCTGTAGACAGAGACTCGGGAACAACCTCTGTGGTCGTGGGCATGGACTGAGACTCAGGAACGACCTCTGTGGTCGTGGGCATGAACTGAGACTCGGGAACGACCTCTGTGGTCATGTACAAGGGCAGAGAATCGGAGATGACCTCTGTGGTCGTGTACATGGGCAGAGACTTGGAGATGACCTCCGTGGTCGTGTACATGGGCAGAGACTTGGAGATGACCTCCGTGGTCATGAACATGGGCTGAGACTTGGAAACGACCTTGTTGGTCATGTACATGTGCAGAGAATTGGAGACGACCTCTGTGGTCATGTACATGGGCAGAGACTTGGAAATGGAAGCCTTTATCCTCCTCCTTCTCTGGGAGGCTGACTTAGGTAACACTGGCTTTGGGATGGACGAGGCTGGCAACGCTGGCTCTGGGACAGATGAGGCTGGCAACGCTGGCTCTGGGATGGATGAGGCTGGCAACACTGGCTCTGTGATGGATGAGGCTGGCAACGCAGGCTCTGGGATGGACGAGGCTGGCAATGCAAGCTCTGGGACAGATGAGATTGACAACGCTGGCTCTGGGACGGACGAAGCTTCCAGCTCGTTGGCCGTGGCAGGCATGGGCATCGGCTCGTTGGCCGTGGCAGACATGGGCTCTGACAGTTTGTAGGGAAGGGTCTTTGTGGCCCTACGCACCGATATCAGTGCCGAACAATTCAACTTTGAGATAAGGGCCGTGAAGGGCTACGAGACAGGGGCCATGGAATGCTTGATGCATCATGGATGCAAGGGACAATACCAGGAACGTGTACCGCCCGAGTGCCATGTGGCTTATAGGCCAAATGGACATTTTACGCTTTTGGGGGGTTTTCCGGGGTAATGCTTGGGGGTCCCATTTAAATGGGCAAATGGACGCATATGGGGGCGATTTCGAGATGCAGGTGGTCAGCCAACGGACCACTGAGACCCCCAGAGTCCCATGAAACCATTATTGTCCCCTAACCAACTATTTCTCCCAAATGACCCCTGAGACCCCCTGACCACTCGGTCACACCCCCCGAGTCCCACGGACCTACTATTTGTCCCTTAACCTACTATTTTCCCCAAATGACCCCTGAGACCCCCTGACCATTCAGGCCATGCCTCCAGAGTCCCACGGACCCACTATTTGTCCCCTAACCAACTATTTTTCCCAAATAGGTATTTACACTCTGTGTCATCACAGGCCACATGTTTGGTGCCCGCTGTGTCCACCCACACCCTTAAAAAGTCATATTTTGAAGTTTTAAAAAACATCACAGGAGCAGTCTGCCCTTTTGGTTTGTGATCGAGGGGCACAAGATGTGAAACTGTGCAAAATTTTCAGCTCCGTTGGAGCTCAGGGAGCAAAGTTATAGCGCATCCTAGAGCGCAGTCAGGTCCTGGGATTTGGAGGTCCTGGGTGCTTGCTAAGTTTTAAAGCCTCTGATGAATATACTGTTGCACACGGGCCTACAAGTCAGCCTGTCTCATTGTTTCTTATGACAGGCAGAGAGATCTGTTGAAAATAATGAAAAATACTTTTTTGCATCCTAGGCCTTAGACCTCTTAATAGGTCGATAAGGGGCACTTGACGTGTCACCGTGTGAAATTTGGGGTCCGTTGGAGCTCAGGGAGTGAAGTTAGGGTGCATCCCACGTACAATTTATACCATTTGTTTTCACAGCAGGTCCGTGGACATGACTCTGAAAGGTCCAAACGACTCCAGTTTGAAATCTATAGCTTCTCAGGGGCCCCTTAGACAGTGTGCAAAGTTTCAAGTACGAATGACTTCGTTAAGTGCTTAATTGGCTGACTTATGAATGAAAAAGAACAGTTATTTTTCTGTAATATTTTTTCAGATTTTTTTTAAAGTACTTTCCAATCACTGAGGGACATAGATTTTTAATATGTTGTTTCTGAGGGCCTAATGATGAAGCATTCAAAGCCCCAGGTCTTAGCACCGAATTTAACCCTGTCCACGAAACCGCTGTAGAATTGCATTGGTTTAATGGCAAATGAGACATCTAGAAAAGGGGGTTCCGAAGGTCGCACGATCTTGAAATTTGAGATATTCAATCATCAGGGGCCCCCGATTCGTAAGTACAATAAATTGGAAATGGACATTTAGTGTGTTGGTATGCAATAAATTGGAAATGGACAGTTAGTATGTTGGTGGACACAGGGGTAATAGACCAATACAATAAATTGGAAATGGACATTTAGGGTTAATACACCTGTACAATAAAATGGAAATGGACATTTAGTATGCTGTATGCAATAAGTTGGAAATGCACATTTAATATGTTGGTGGACAGAGGGTAAAGAGACTTATGCAACAAATTGGAAAAGGACATTTAGTATGTTGGTGGACACAGGGGTAATAGACCAGTACGATAAATTGGAAATGGACATTTGTATGTTGGTGGACACAGGGGTCATAGACTAATACAATAAATTGGAAATGGACATTTAGGGTTAATACACAAATTAAATAAATTGGAAATGGACATATATTATGTTGGTGGTTAACAGACCTAGGTCTTTCAGGTCAAAGTGGCAAAATAGGTGGTTAGGGGGCAAATAATGAGTCTGTGGACAGCCCGCCCCCTCCGGGTAGTCTGGGGTTCTCATTGGTCAACTTGGGCAAAATAGTTGGTTAGGGGGCAGATAGTGGGTCTGTGGACGGTCTGGCCCCAACCCGGGTGGTCCGTGGTCTTTAGGGGTCTGTGGGGGGATTGAGTCCCATTCCCCCATTAAACGAACACAGTGCGACAAATTGCATGTGGGACCGCGCTGCCCAGAGAGGTGCCCGTCTGCCATCGGTGTGAATGGTGAAGGCACCCATTCATTTAAGCCAGAGGTGGGACGTGAGGCCGCCCCCCTGTGGGTCAAGGCCGAAATGCAGGAGAAATGCTCATTCGGGAGGATTTCTTTAAACGCCCGTGGGGGGGGGTCCGCAGGACCCGAGACCCGGCACCACATCACAGATCGTCCCTGTGGGCCCCCAGGAAGGAACGGGCACCGACCTCCCACCCGCGAAAAATTTCGGGGGGCCGGCACGCAGCGTAAGCGAACCCATGACTGTTTCCCCATTTCCTAACTGCTACGTTACCACCTTTTGAAACTTGTTCCCTTATGTAGGAAACAACCTCCATGGTCGTGTATATGGGTAGAGACTCAGAGACAACCTCTGTGGTCATGTACATGGAAGAGACTTTCTCCTCCTCCTGCTCCAGGAGGCCAATGTAGGTAACGTGGGCACTGGGACGGACGAGGCTGGCAACTTAGAGTATTTCAATTTGTTATAGCTGTATACTTGTTATTATAATTCAACTTGGAGATAAGGGCCATGAAGGGCTTTGAGACAGGGGCCGCGGAATGCTTGAAGCAATGAGTCACAGAAGGCTGGACTGTGACATGGCGTGGAGCTGACTCAGACTTGGATGTGACATGGCGTGGAGCGGACTCAGATTTGACTGTGAAGTGGCATGGAGCAGATTCAGACATGGCTGTGACATGGCATGGAGCAGGCTGAGGTTTGGCTGTGACATGGTATGGAGCCAGCTGAGGTGTTGCTGTGACATGGCATGGAGCAGGCTGAGGCATGGCTGTGACATGGCATGGAGCAGGCTGAGGCGTAGCTGTGACATGGCATGGAGCAGGCTGAGGCGTGGCTGTGACATGGCATGGAGCAGGCTGAGGCGTGGCTGTGACATGGCATGGAACAGGCAGAGGTGTGGCTGTGACATGGCATGGAGCAAACTCAGGCATGGCTGTGACATGGTATGGAGCAGACTCAGGAATTGCTGTGACATGGAGTGGTGCGGACTCAGGCGTGGAAGACTCGGAAAATGGAACAAGGATTGAGAGAGAAGGAGCCTCTGAAGCGAGTGTATCTAAGATTAGCCTTACATATTCCTCCCACGTGTAGTCTCCGGTCTCCGGCAATTCCCTCCACTGGCGTGTTGGGAGTCCGATTCTGTAAATGGATTTCAGGGTTTCATCATCAAATCCTGTGTGGACGGCAATGGTGGAGAAGAAATGAGAGTACTCCCTTATAGATAAGTCCGCCTGGCTCAGTTGCGTGAAGTATGCCACTAGATAACGTTTTGCGGTCAGTTGTTCTGTAACGTTAGGAAGGAAGTCACGGGAGCTGGATCTAGGTGTAAAAGTAAGTAAAGGCTCGAAGGACGAAGCCGTGGAAGGCGGAGCCATAGCAGGCGGAGCCTTGAGAGGCTCGAGGGGTGGAGCTGTGGAAGGCAGAGCCATGGAAGGCTCGAGGCTAAGAGTCCAGGATGACTGGGAAATGACCTCTGTGGTTGTGGGCATGGACTGAGACTCAAGAACGACCTCTGTGGTCGTGGGCATAGACAGAGACTTGGGAACAACCTCTGTGGTCATGGGCATGGATTGAGACTCAGAACAACCTCTGTGGTCATGGGTATGGACTGAGACTCAAGAACAACCTCTGTGGTCATGGGCATAGACAGAGACTCGGGAATGACCTCTGTGGTAGTGGGCATGGACTGAGACTCAGAACGACCTCTGTGGTCATGGGCATGGACTGAGACTTGGGTACAACCTCTGTGGTCGTGGGCATGGTCTGAGACTCAAGAACAACCTCTGTGGTCGTGGACATATACAGAGACTTGGGAACAACCTCTGTGGTCATGGGCATGGACTGAGACTCAGAACAACCTCTGTGGTCGTGGGCATGGACTGAGACTCAAGAACGACCTCTGTGGTCATGGGCACAGACAGAGACTCGGGAACGACCTCTGTGGTTGTGGGTAAGGACTGAGACTCGGAACGACCTCTGTGGTCGTGGGCATGGACTGAGACTCAGGTACAACCTCTGTGGTCATGGGCATGGTCTGAGACTCAAGAATGACCTCTGTGGTCGTGGACATAGACAGAGACTTGGAAACAACCTCGTTGGCTGTGGCAGGCATGGGCATTGGCTCGTTGGCCGTTGTAGGCGTGGGCGTCGGCTCGTTGGCCGTGGCAGGCGTGGGCATCGGCTCGTTGGCTGTGGCAGGCATGGGCATCGGCTCATTGGCCGTGGCAGGCGTGGGCTCTGACAGTTTTTGGGGAAGGGTCTTCGTGGCCCTACACACCGATATCAGTGGCGAATAATTCAACTTGGAGATAAGGGCCGTGAAGGGCTTCGAGACAGGGGCCACGGAATGCTTGAAGCAATGAGTCACAGAAGGCTGGACTATGACATGGCGTGGAACTGATTCAGACATGGATGCGACATGGCATGGAGTGGACTCAGATTTGACTGTGATGTGGTGTGGAACAGATTCAGACGTGGCTATGACATGGCATGGAGCAGGCTGAGGTTTGGCTGTAACATGGCATGGAGCAGGCTAAGGTTTGGCTGTGACATGGCATGGAGCAGACTGAGGTGTTGCTGTGACATGGCATGGAGCATGCTGAGGTGTGGCTGTGACATGGCATGGAGCAGGCTGATGACATGGCATGAAGCAGGCTGAGGCGTGGCTGTGACATGGCATGGATCAGACTCAGACCTGGCTGTGACATGGTATGGAGCAGCTGAGGTTTGACTGTGACATGGTATGGAGCAGGCTGAGGCGTTGCTGTGACATGGCATGGAGCAGGCTGTAGCGTGTCTGTGACATAGCATGGAGTAGGCTGATGTTTGGCTGTGACATGGTATGGAGCAGGCTGATGATTGGCTGTGACACAGTATGGAACAGGCTGAGGTGTTGCTGTGACATGGCATGGTGCAGGCTGAGGCATGGCTGTGACATGGTATGGAGCAGGCTGAGGCGTGGCTGTGACATGGCATGGAGCAGGCTGAGGCGTGGCTGTGACATGGCATGGAACATGCTGCTGTCCTGTGTGGACGGCAATGGTGGAGAAGAAATGAGAGTACTCCCTTATAGATAAGTCCGCCTGGCTCAGTTGCATGAAGTATGCCACTAGATCCATTTTTGCGGTCAGTTGTTCTGTAACGTTAGGAAGGAAGTCACGGGAGCTGGATCTAGGTGCGGCGAAACAGTATTTAATCAAATAAACAAAGTTCAGAATTACGGGGTAAACACAGGAACAAATAAAACATCCACAATGGGAAAACACAGGAACAAAGGAAACATCAATGATTGAAACTGGTCAGTAAACAGGAGGTCAAAACACATATACATATAACAACTGACAAAGGTTACATAGACATCAGGGCAATATATATACAGGGATAAACGAGGTAAATGACACACAGGTGAGAACAAAAGGGAACTGCTGGAAGTGATCAGGGCAGGGGATTATGGGAAGTGTAGTCCAGGGGGAACAGATGACAGGGCAAAAAACAAGTCAAACAACAGTTAATCATGACATTAGCATAGCAGTTGCTCAGTGAGTAAAGCAATATAAAAAGTTTTGAAATTGTACCCGCCCTCAACCTAGGCTCAAGCTCGACTATTCACCATAATGGTAACCCCCAAACTCCAACATACCAGAAACTCTTCTAAATAACAAAATAAAACCTTAAACACAAACAAGTCTCCCCTTCTACATTAATCTTCCACAAAGACACATTATATAACACTTGATTTTAATATTTACTCTCCCAGTCAAGTGCCATGCAAAGCATGCTGGGAAATAGAAATCCGTTTCAGTTTTCAAGTTCCTGTAAATGTAAAGAAACAAGTTAATTATAAACTCAAAACAATAAACAATTCAGGTTACTTAAAAGGTGTCAGTTTCTTGAATTCAAAAGAAAAAAGTTCTAAATAATCATTAAGTTTAAGTGATTTGAACTAATTTGTATGATTTAATTTTTCCCTTCTCAAAACAATTAATTATTTTGAGCTTTAGGGTTTACAATGTAACTCAACTGATAAAGTGTTGCATAGTCAACATGTGAGCTAAAGTGTCATAGATGCACTACAAAATGACGTGGTTTCTTCTGAAATTGTGTTTTGCTTTTTATGACACTATCGGTTAGGTTTAGATTTAAGGTTTAGGGTAGGGAGGTAGGTTTTTTATTTAAATCTTGATTTAAATCATTAACCTTAGAAACCTTATCTGTTCGGGAGAACATTTCACTCTCTTTTAGCGCCACACAGTGGACACTCCACTTCAGAACTGTCCTGAGACGTGTAATGAACCACATAATTTTATTTTGCAAAAACATTGCCACTGTCACACAGTGTTCGTTGCATGGGAGAAGGCTCTCACAAAGTGCTACAGTATGTCAGAGCACCCAGCCCCTTAAGACATCCAAAAATTCTAAATAAGCTTTGATTGAAGAAAGCTAATGTTGTTGGTTTTGTTAATTGTTTTCTGAGGTTTGCTACTAAACCTTGCTGTTGTGCAGATGGATGAATTCAATAAAATTTATAATTAATATTTACTAAGATTCCATTATTTTTATTATCATTATTATCATCATTATCATTGCTGGTTTTCTAGTTATTATTATAATTAATAGTTGCCTAATAACAACAACAATAATTCAGCAAATAGGGAGTAGAAATGCATAGGTATGATTCAAATATGAAGGCAAGTGTAAATATAAATGACATGTAGTGTGTGGGGATATGAGGAAGCACAATTTAAGAAAAGAGAAGTACCATTTATGTAGGCAACAGTCATTGGCACACATTCAAGCATTTGATATCAGTTTTACTTCTGCAGTCCCTTGTTTTTAGTTGTAAGGCCACAGTAGACCTCTTAATTCAAAGCACTGGATACTTAAACCCAAACAATAGTCCACCCTTCTATGCTTGCGTGCACTGTGCAGTTTCTTTTTCAGATATAAAGCCTGCATATTAAGTGGTGCCATGCCCTCCAGAAAGAAAGTCTCTGGAGAAAGTGACACAAAGACAGGTGAAGGATTTTTGAAGAGTTATATTAAACAAAATCATTTTGCTTTTTGATTTCGTTTGAATTACTGTGAAATGAATACTATCTAAATGTATAATTTATTTAAATCATCAGGTCAGAATGATTCACTAATAAAAATGGGAAAATAAAAATAGTTTGTGACAGCTGTGAGGGTTTTTAGTGTTTAAAACATTGTTAATTTAATTGCTGCTGTGTTTTAATCTGATTCATGAAGAATCTCCTGAACCTAGTTGTGTGTCCATGAACAGTGACCAGTCTATGGGGCACCCTGTTCACTTCTATGCAGGAGACTCTTCAGCTGATCTGAGGTGAAAAAAAGTCTCTTACAACCTTATAACCCTTTTTTTATGGAAACTTGAGGGGAAAAGTGAAAATACAGAGAATTTGTAACAACAGTGAGAGTTTGTGGTTATTGAAAATGTTGTATTTAAATCTGATTTATCAACGATCTCCTGAACCCAGTTGCATGTCCATGAAGAGTGAACAATCTATGGGGCATCCTGTTCACTTCCGCTCAGGAGAATCTTCTGGTGATCGGAGGTGTGAACATTTTCATGGTTTAGATTATAACAGTGTTTTCCAAACTTTTCAGACAGCAAACCAGCTTCTCATCATTGACAACTGCCAAGCACCTTCATCACTCTGTCTCAAGTTAACATGGGAATAGCCAGCGGCATAATCACATTTATAAAGGGGTCATGACATTAATTTTTTTATTATTTTGCGAGAGGTCCTCTTATAATATTTGTAAAGTTTGTTTGGATCCAAAACATTCATAATTTAGCAATATATGATCATTTTCCACCCTGTCTCTGGCTTTTAGACTGAAACACTCATTTTTGCCTCTGCTTCTCCTTTAAAACTTAAATGAAATTGGCCACTGTTATGATTGGCTAGCATCTTTGCATAGCAAATAAAGAATGGTAATCATTGCAACCGCTCTAATATAGCCATATATGGTTGAAATTCAATAGAAAAGAGAATCAACCATCTCTAGAACAACAACAACTATATTGTTTACACATTAAACACATCCAAAACTATGTTTGGAAGAGGTATTAGGGAGTCCAGCAGGGGGTGCTCATGCTATGGTCTGTGTGGGTCCTAATGGCCCAGTAAAGGGGAACACTATACTGAAAAAAGGCACTGTCTTTCAGATTAGACATTAAACCAAGGTCCTGACTCTCTGTGGTCATTAAAAATCCTAGGACACTTCTCGTTAAGAGTAGGTGTGTAACCCTGGTGTCCTGGCCAAATTTCCCCCATTGGCCCTTCTCAATCATAGCCTCCTAATAATCCCCATCCATTAATTGATTCTCCACAAATAGCCGGTGTGTGTTGAGCGTACTGGCACACTATGGCAGCCGTCGCATCATCCAGGTGGATGCTGCACACTGGTGGTGGATGAGGAGATTCCCCCTAAACTATGTAAAGCACTATATAAATGTAAGGAATTATTGTTATTATTATAAATAACATCAACAACAAAGTGAGAGAAATATTGAATCCAAATGTATCAATAATTAATCAGTAGCATCTATGTAATCATTATCATTACGCTGTCTTACTGTCATATTGAAAAATTGGATCACTTAATCTATTCAATGAATGCATGACTTGTGTTACACATACTATATGGATAAATATTGGCATATAGTATATACATTTAGAGTAAAATCAGAGGAGGATGGGCGTTTTTTTCTCTTACATCTTATAGAGTTTTTACCTTGCTGGTTTTTGGCTTGCTCACTGGGGACTTAAAGACACTGAGGCATGATTTCTATAAAGCTGTTCACTGGGGACATTAAAGGGGACCTATTATGCAAAATTCACTTTTACATGCTGTTTGAACATAAATGTAAGTCGGCAGTGTGTGTACACAACCACCCTACAATGTTAAAAGTCCACCCACTCCTCTTTCTTAGATTTCTATTAATCAAAACCAGTGTCTCAAAATGATCGGTTTTCGTTTCTGCTCTAAAGTGACGTCACTTTAGAGCAGGCCTCGCCCACGACTGGTGACATTATCATAGATCCTCCCCCAAGTGTTCTACACACAGTCCGCCATTTATTTCTGCGCTGGAGCAGCTACGGTGGGAAGAATAATGTCTCAGCTTCGTAAGCGTCATAAGTGTTCTGTTGTTGAACATAATTGTCTTCATATACTCCCAGCTTCAGAGCCACTGAAGATGCAGTGGACAAGTTTTGTTTTTGAAGCAAATGTGCCCCAAAACATAAAAAAATTTGTTTATGTTTGTTTAAATCATTTTACACCGGACTGCTTTGTGAATGAGGATCAATATTGTGAAGGTTGCACGGGAAAGGACGAGTCGAGAAGCTCAGACACCGTCAAAGTAAGGCTTTTATTTTCTGCCCACTGCACAGCCTGTACACTCTCTCTAGTGTTTCCTGGGTTCACACAGATAGCTTCACCAACAACAAAAACTCTCCATAAACTTCTTAAAAGACATGCAGCTTTTTGACATTTAGGACACACGCCAACACTGGACTGACATGTCGTTCTTTCTCTGCTTCTGGCGGTGGCGTGGCTGTTTATATGCCGCTCTCCCCAGCTCACTGGAATTAGAGACAGGTGTTAGACATAATTTAGCTCAGGTGTAAGCGCCCTTACCACTTTCTCTCTCTCCGGACGGGCGCTCGACCAAGCCCCCGCTGCCACAAATATAAAGCAGGATTTTCCAAATATTTGATTCTCAAGCATGGATCAGTACCAACTGTTCGTGTTCCAGCTTTAGTATCGCACTTTATATTTTGTTAATGTTTGCAAATCACCTTTCCATATGTGCTTGTTAGCTGATTCCATGGCTAATGCAGCTAAAGTTCCATTGTCTCTGATTGTATTCACGGAGAACAGAGCTATGTCATTATTTTAACGCTTACTGTCTGTATAATAATAGGGGGCGGGGAGCAGCAGCTCATTTGCATTTAAAGAGACACACACGAAAACAGCGTGTTTTTGATTCTACCTAAAAAGAGGCATTTACAACATGGTATAATAAATGATTCGTGGGGTATTTTGAGCTGAAACTTCACAGACACATTCTGGGGACACCTGAGACTTATATTACATCTTGTAAAAAGGGCAATAATAGGTCTCCTTTAAGGGAGGAGGAGCCATCTCTCGGCCCCTTGAGATCGAGAAATCAGCAGTGCGGCAAACCCACTAGCTGATAGGGTAGTGAAAAAACATTGAAACAGCCACCCTTTGTATTGAAAAATAGGAAGGAAGATGGGGAAACTTAACAGTGTTTTGATGAATACAACAATGCCACAAGCCATTCCGGGTAAAGAAACATTGGAAAGAATACTCTCCTTTAAAATGCATTGGGAAATGAGAGAAAGCCAAGGGAAAATGACCTGCAACATATACAATGAGACTAACCAACAGGGTAGTGAGATGCTCTTAGTACAAGCCCAAGAGGTGGACATGCTCCTGGTGGAATGAGCTTTAACATCCATAAGGCACTGAATGCTTGTGAGTTACAAGCAAGTGCAATGACTTCAACAACCCAATAAGAAAGTCTTGAACAGCCTCCAAAACAAACAAAGTGCTGATATAACAGCCTGAATTGACTCGTTCAGTCATTACACATGTGTAATGCCCTCACAAGACAGAGCATGTGAAGTCTCTTGGCCCTGTCTGTCTCGAACAGAGGAGAAAATGCTTGTTGTCAGACCCTTGATTATCAAACAAGCCCTGTTCAGAGAGGCCAGACATGAAGTCTCCACAGATCCGGTTGGGGATGCCGGGTCGTGCCTCGAGCTCACAAGAGCAAATCCCTCCTCAAGGGAATTTCCCACAGGGGAACATCCAACAGCTCTACCAGCTCCAAAAACCAAGGGTGGTTGGGCCACTCCACTGCAACCAACACCACAGTTTCCCTGTCTTCCCAAACCTTGCACAACACTTGGTGTAGCAAGCAGACAGGATGGAACATACAAATCAAAATCAAATCACTTTTATTGTCACACAACCATATACACAAGTGCAATAGTGTGTGAAAGTCTTGGGTGCAGTTCCGAGCAACATAACAGTCATGACAGTGATGAGACATATACCAATTTATAATAAACATTTTTACACATCACAATTTACATATCTAATATACATACAATTACACACAACACAATATACAAATGTACAGTATACAATACACACAATATAGAATATTGTGCATTATACAATACACACAATATAGAATACACATACACACAATACAGAATACACATTATACAATAAAATAGTATATATAGTATATATAAAATATACAGTAGGTTGTATTGTACTGTACTGACATTCAGGCTGTCGGTTGATAGTCAGTTGCCAGTGTGTTGTTAAGAGAGAGTATAATTTATGACAGTCCAGTGTGAGATAATAAGATTAATAAAGTGCAGTGCTGATGTATATTGATCGTGAGAGATCAAGAGTTCAAAAATCTGATTGCTTGGGGGAAGAAGCTGTCATGAATTCGGCTGGTGCGGGTCCTGATGCTGCGATACCGCCTGCCTGATGGTAGCAGAGAGCAGCCCATGGCTTGGGTGACTGGAGTCTCTGATGATCCTCCGAGCTTTTTTCATACACCGCCTGGTATATATGTCCTGGAGGGAGGGAAACTAACCTCCGATGATGTGTCTGGCAGTTCGCACCACCCTTTGCAGGGCTTTGCAGTTGTGGGCAGTGCTATTGCTGTACCAGGCAGTGATGCAGCCAGTCAGGATGCTCTCTACAGTGCTGGTGAAGAACCGTGTGAGGATGTGGCAGTTCATTCCAAACTTCCTCAGCTGTCTCGGGAAGAAGAGGCACTGATGAGCCTTCTTCACAATGGCCTCAGTGTGGACGGACCATGTGAGTTCCTCTGTGATGTGGACACCAAGGAACTTGAAGCTGCTGACTCTCTCCACCGGTGCTCCATTGATGGTGATGGGACTGTGTTCTCTGTCTTTTCTCCTGAAGTCCACCACAAGCTCCTTTGTCTTGCTGATGTTGAGGGAGAGGTTGTGCTCCTGACACCAGCATGTCAGAGTGTGCACCTCCTCTCTTTGTTAATGATGGCATTGGAGCAGGGCCTGGGTAGCTCAGTGGTAAAATACGCTGGCTACCACCCCTGGCGTTTGGCTGCTCTGATAGTTTTGCGGAGTGCATAACTGGCTTGTTTATGCTCCTCCACATTCCCTGAATTAAAATCGGAGGTCCGCGCATCAAGCATCAATAGCTTCTGGTTGGGGTAGATCCGTATTGTTTTGGTCAGAACAACATCCTCTACGCACTTTCTGATGAAACACGTTACGCTATCAGCATAAATCTCGATGACTTCATCAGAGGCGGACCAGAACATCTCCCGTGCCGCGTGATCAAAACAGTCTGGTAGCGTAGAATCTGACTGGTCTGACCAGCACTGGATTGTTCTGAGGGTGGGTGCTTCCTGTTTCAGTTTCTGCCTGTAAGCGGGCAGAAGCAGAATGGAAGAGTGGTCCGATTTGCCAAATGGTGGGCTGGGGAGGGATTTGTAGCCATCCCGGAAGGGAGAGTAGCAATGGTCCAAAACCCGGTCCCCTTGTGTGTTGAAACTGATGTGTTGGTGGTATTTTGGTGCAGTTGATTTAAAATTGGCTTTATTAAAGTCCCCGGTCACAATGAACGCAGCCTCAGGGTGCGCGGTTTCCTGCTCACTTGTACTCCCATACAGTTCCTTGAGTGCCTGGTCTCTTTCGGCTTGTGGCGGGATGTACACAGCAGTGATAATGACCATTGTGAATACACAGGAGCATGAGAAATTCCAGATCAGGAGAGCAGAAAGACTTGATAGAATGTACGTTCCTCTGATCACACCAGGATTTGTTGATCATAAAACATACACCACCACCTCTGCTTTTACCTGAGAGGTCTTTCGCTCTGTCCGCTCAGTGCACGAAGAACCCGTGTTCGATGGCTGAATCTGGAATCTCAGCAGACATCCAAGTTTCTGTAAGGCAGATAATGCAGCAGTCCCTCGTCTCTCGTTGGAAAGAGATCCATGCTCTCAGCTAGCAGAGCTTGTTGTCCAGAGACTGAACATTTGCCAGTAGAATACTAGGTAGCGGGGGTCGATTTACACGACGTCTTATTCTGATGAGAATGCCGGCTCTATTTCCCCTTTTACTTCTGCGTTTCCATGGCTGGGCTGCCCAGACAAAGGGCTCCACTGGCATGTTTGTAAACAGCGGGTTGGCATTGAGGTATTTAAAGTCCGGTTTTCAGTGTGCTATTGCAGAGCCAATGTCCAAAAGTGTTTGTCTGTCGTAGACAATAAGGCAGACAACTTCCAAGACAAAAAAACATAGAATTGTAAACAAAACAAACAAAAAACTGCAGTGTTGTGTCAGAGCTCGCAACACAGCAGCCATACTCGGTGCCATATTGAGTCCATATGATATGATTGCGTTTCACTGGCAATTTGTAAACTAGGGCATCCACGCCCAGCATCTAGCCGCTTTTCCGAGCGCAACACCTTTCTGGTAGAATGAGGGATTTCTCCAAATAGTAAACGTGACTGGACAGTGGCTTATCACTAGGAAACTAGGGAAACAGAGGCACCAGGCAAATTGCTCCAACTCTTTAAAAAATGCTCATTTATTCAAGAACACTGGGGCGTATCAGGCATGAGCCATTAGTGCTTGAGTTTCTTGACTGTCTGAGTGAGAACCTCCATCAACTCAGCATTGGAAGCCTTCCTTGCTCGGTTTTCTGCCCTGCAGGGAGAAATACCAGCGGGCTCGTCAGCCAAGTGTGACCAGGTCTCACCGTCAGAGGCCTCTAGTAATAACATCCCACTAATCATGATCTCTGCAGAATGTGATCGTACCATGCGCACCAATGGTGGGGCATAGATTGTCACATGTGAACCGATCAGACGAAGCCACTTGAAATGGAGGAGAGCAGAGATGTGAGGCTTGAGTCGGCAAAAAATCATCCTTAAAATCTCTGCACTGTATATCTTGTCCTCGCTTACCTTCCTCGTGCAGATCCTTGCCCTCTATCTCATCCTCACTTAGCTTTTTTGTGCGGTTCCTCAGGAGCCGCAGAGGTCGGAAATCGGGAGGAGAGGAAACCGCATAGGCTTTCAGAAAGAAAGCGAGCCAAGGGCAAACTTTCATGAGTTTCATGCGCTCACAGTGAATGCAGTAGGTCTCAATGAGAGCCGCTTCTGTGTGGGCCTGACCCAGGCAGATAAAACAGTGCTTGTGCCCATTGGAAAGAGGCATATATTGCTCACATTGAGGTAAACATTGGTGAAACTGCATCTTGAAAAATACTTCATAAAGCAAAAGATTTTTGTTTATTTTCTAGAAGAAACTTACACAATAGATATCACAATATAATTCACGGAAGTTTAAAGTATACGCCGATTGGTCTGTTGAGGACTTCATGGGAGCTTGTTGTTTGGTCTATTATACTTAGACACAGCCTATATTAAAAATGAACAACAATTTGCAGCTTTACCTGGCTTACAATTTCTGTTTACTAGCTCACTAATATAGTAGACGGTTATGCATAATTAACCGTGAGAGGCAAAAACCGTGATCAGTGATTAATCAGTGATCAAACTGTGGTCAATTAATTGTGCAGCCCCAATTTGTTGTATGTACTGTAAATTAAACTAATTGTGTCCTGTCCTGTCTGTTCCACTGCCTTGTTATGGAAGCTTGAAGGAAATAAGCTTTATCATAAAAGCAGTCCATGTGACTTGAACATCATATAGAGTAGTTAAATACCCCAGTAAAGTGGAAGTGATTTTAAATGCACACTGCTGAACCAAGATGAACATGATTCTAACAATTTAACCCCCTCCCATGCCTTCATTATTTGTAAATGCTGCTGTTTGTGTTTGTGTTATATGATTGTTATCTTGATTAATTGATAGTAGCAGGTGTGATATCCAGATGTTGCTTGTAGTTTCAAGGCAGTTAAGCACAAATAAATGTAGTCTTGACTCTTACACACTGAAAGTTTAGTTCAACCTCTTTGTTACTGAATGAAGGTTAATTGTTTGACTGTTTATTGTGATTGAACACTAATTTCAGGATCTTGAGCATAAAATCATCACTCTGATAAAGAATGAGCTGAAGAGCTTTAAGAGACTACTGAGTCCAGATTCCCCAGCATGCTCTGAGAGAGAGGAGGTGGATGATGAATGTCAGAGCAGAGTCAGAGAGGGGCTTCTGAAGATCACACTGCACATCCTGAGGAAGATGAAGCAGCCATACCTAGCTAACACACTACAGACCAGAAAGAACTTTGAGTCCCCTGCTGAAAAGACCAGCTTTGCTGGTCACCAGCTTATGTTGAGTTTTGGGTGCTGGTCCCCCATACCTTTGAATGCACTTTAAGTCGCTTTGGATAAAAAAACATTTGCATAAATGCATAAACATAAATGTAAATGCAATTGAATGAATTGGTTCTTTTAGTGAATTGGTCAAATAGATTCAGAAATTACTTAGGTTACTGGTTTTATTCAGTCTAACAACTCACTGAATGTAATTCTATTGTCACTCCGTGCATTTACAGTTTGGGGATTCCACCAGCAGGTGCTGTCAAAGTGGATGTCTAAACTCTGGAATTACAGTGGAACATATAATTGTCCCTTACAATAAGAATTAATAGTAGCAATGGTGTTGTGTGTGAGATTTTCGTTCTCTATAATTTACTACCTCCATTCGTGTCATAAATGTATACCTGCTGTGTCTGTGCAACATAATACCCAAATGGTCTATATTTATATTGTCTATTTTTAATGTATTGTGTACACTTCATTTACTTTCCCATAAATTTATTTTATCTATGCTGATCAACTGAATTGCTATGTATGACATAAGTGACATAGATTTTGGTCCTCATTTATTTTACTTTGTTCATCAGAACTTGTCCCTTTGTATCTGAAAAACACAAATCCATGCTAAAGAAGAAATTTTGTGTAGTTAATGAAGGAATATCAAATCAAGGGAACTCAACACTTCTGAATGAGATCTACACAGAGCTGTACATCACAGAGGGAGAGAGTGGAGAGGTTAATAATGAACATGAGGTAAAACAGATTGAGGCAGCCTCCAGGAGAACAGAGACACAGAAAACCCCAGTCAGATGCAATGACATCTTTAAAGCCTTACCAGAACTATGCCACTGTAAAATGGTCCAAAGCTTAACCCTCTGGGGTCTGAGGGTGTTTTGAGCCCTGGAGAAGTTTTGACATGTCTTGACATTTGTGCTTTTTCAGTTGCTTAAAAACATATTAATGGCTAAAATCTGTATTCAGCACAAACTGGGCTACAATAATATGTGAGCAACATGTATGTACATGTTTGTATTTTTGAGAAAATAACATTTATGCGTGGTTTTTGAAAAAAACTAAAATTTCAAGTCACTGAAATAAGGCCATGTAACACATACTAAACATTTGTTTACAAGACTTGAGAACTGGATCTTGTAACCTTGCTACAAAATGATGTGAAAACCATCCTGATCACTCATTCATACAAAATAATATAGTCATTTAACTTTTGAAAGACACTTTTAGTGTTAGAAAGGCCATATGCGAGGAGGCGTGGATGATCATGAATATTGATGTGATTCACACCTGAGGAGACAAAGACCCCTCCCCTGGGCCTATCAATGAGGAATGTGACTGAGAGAGAATGAATGTGAGGAGACTTAATGATTGAATGTATTGTTTGTAGCTTATTCACAAAATCAAGTTTAAGTTAAAAGAAGTAATCACATGATCCTTCGGAAATCATTCTAATATGCTGATTTTCTAATATGGGCATATTTACAGCACATTTTACACATTTACACCCGAACAGATGTTTGCCAGCACAAGTTTCGCTGATGATAATAAGGCAGCATAAACTCTAGTTAAAATATAATCTAAACATTCATATTATTTTTATATCATATTACATATCATATTGATATCATACAGCATACAATTTAAATACCTGCTTTTGCCGAAACAACATTTAAATGTAACTAAAACTTGCCTATTAGGACACATTTCAAATTTCAGTACTCTGAATACTGGCTGGCAAGTCTGGAAATATTCCAGCTAGTAAAATATGTACATGTTTATTTAAAATAGCATGTCAACTAATGTAAGTAAAGACTTACTCATCCGAAATTGTATCCTTGGCTGGATCAAGTTGCTCTTCAAAATGCAAACGTTCATTGTCAGAGTCCCACTCTTCTTCTGAGGAAAATGTGAACTCTTCATCACTATCCAGTACCATCTGTAGAGCTTCCTCACCTGTGTAGCATGCCATCTTCCAAACGCGCAGGAAAGTGAATGAATCTGATGATGAACTTGAAGTTTTTTTTAAGGCATTGTTGGGTGTGTTTGCCATTTGCATTGATCACCTCAGCACATTACCATATGAATAGCGCCCTCTGTGCTTGGGTGGGATCACATTAGCGATAATTAGCTGAGCCAGGAGAAACTGTACATCTCTTTAGTTTCATACAGATTACATTGCAGGACAATATTTGTTTTAAATTTGAATTGTTTTATTTAAAAAAAAAAAAAAACATAAGCTTTCTTTAGACATATGTTTCTTGTTTGTCTGATAAGTATTCACTGAGTTTCAGTTCATTTTTGTGACGTGTTTCAGAAAGATGCTCGTGGAGACAGAGACAGCTAAAAGTGCATCCTGTATATTTTCTATATTTTACAAAAGCACAAGGTTTTGTTATTGTGAGTGTACACAAATAAAAGTAGACCCTTTATAGTCTCTAATGATGTCTTACACTTATTTGTATGCCCAAAAATGACGGAGTATTTTAAAGTTGTTTCCGCTGCTAGGAGTAAAAAATCCAGCAGGACACGCCGGCATGTCCGTCGACCCCTGAGGGTTAAACAACAACTCTATTTACTGCAAACAATTCAACTGCAACACATCCTATTCATAAATAGTACCACAGAGCTGAGTGAAGAAACTATGAATCAGGCTTGGGAGGAACCACCTGCTAAGCAAACAGTAACTGACCAAACTGAGAATTTTAGTTTCCTGTTAAAGTAATTACCATGCAATCTTTTAGGTGAATTCTTTTGTGCTGATGAACAGAAGACTCATTTCAATCTTAGTAGGCCTCACACGGGGCACCACGTGTAGTGATTTCTACTCAATTCACCAATGACGTAGTGATTTTTGATCATGTGTCACTTAAGGTGTGGTTATGACTGTATTAGATGACCCCTCCCCCATTGCAATACAGGGAACCAGTTAAGAATACTATCTTAATTTAAGAACATTCCCAAAAGAGCTGTTCGATAATTTAGAATTTATGTAAACTAGAGGGAGTTGGTCAGCTGATTTATCTGAAGGATTTGTGAGAGTCTGGATAACTAGTAGGGTCTTTGATTATCAACACAATGAAGACACAGTTGTAATAAAATTAGTGAAATGTATTAACAATAGATATGCAAGAGTAAATACCACAACAATTAATAATGAAAAGGATAATAAACAAATAACCAAAAAGGAAAGTACTGAATTAAACAATAAAACAAATAAATGATTTGAACACAGAGTGGATAAATGTAATGCTGTTGAACTGAATGTAGCAATGGGAGAGAATTGTATGGGAATGCTCCTTATGGGAAACCACCTAATGGCTCTGGCAAAATGGTGATAAATGATGCTTATTTATCATTAAACAAATAATATACCTATTATTTGTAACAAGCTGACCCCAGGTAACTTTTATCTAAGCAAGTTAAAAAAAAACATATGCTGCAGATATAAACTAAAGCCAAGGTCTCTAGAAAGAGGTTTGGTAAGTTATATTTACATTCCACACAGTCGGGTGATCAGTCCGGCAGTAGAGAAGTCTTCTGCTGGTGATGAGGGTAGCATGCAGTGGGAAGGGCGCAGAGTTGCAATCCAGTAGTTGTTGCCATGCTGGGCTGGAGGATGCTGAACTTCAGTTGTGCCAAGAGGGTCCTTAAAGAGTGGACTGGGCAGCTGGGTCAGTTGAATCTGCACAGGGTCCTTTGCAGGCTGGCTGCATCACTGAGGAGCCGTGTGGGACAGGCAATGTCTGCCAATGCAGAGGTCCTTTGTGGACTGGGCTGTGCTGCTGGAGGAGCCATAAGGGTCAGATAAGGTCCCTCAATACTGGGGCCCTTTTTCAGCTAGAGTGCAGCTGAAAGCATTATAAAAGGTTTTGCTCACAAAAGTTTAACCTCAACTATCTTGTAGTCTCTTTCCTTGTCAGGTCAGAAACTCAGGACGTGGTGTGTCTGTTAGTGTCTCCTTCCCCATCAAGTTGGAAACACAGAACAAAGGCGTGTCTACTTGGGGAACATATTTATCCCTTTATGATGAAAAGGAGATTGAAATCTGGCACCTTTCCGATCCTGGAGTGTGATTGGCCACTGGTATCTGAAGTAGCCACGGTGTTGCCCACCCTAGTGTGGAACTCATTTGCATAGCATAAAGTACAGTGTTAAAACAGTTTCTTTAACATTTTACCCATCCATTATTTCTTTACCAAACCTCTTTCAAATTATTAAAGGCATCGTATGGAACAGATAAGAGACCAAACACGATAAGAAACAGTTAAGTCATCGTCCATGCATTCGTTTATCTGTTAATAGGTCTGTCCCATGAGCTGTTGTGTTAATAGTCAATAACCATTAACATAAACTGTGCTTTGCATGAAGATGGAGTGGATGTGTTGCAGTTTATATTAATTTAAGGCCTCCAAACATAGGTATGAATAGATCTCTGTGGCCCTCCACTGCTGCTGCATCCAGGAGGTCCTGAAGGAATTTTTATGCCAGTTCTTGCCTAAACCTTAGGAATGAGTTTGGTGGTTAAAGTTAACCTGTAGTCCAATGAGAAGTCCTCACCTTGATGGTGGTGGGTGCAGAAGGTCCCCCTTCCTGCCCTGTAAGAGTTGTCTGGCAGTGTTCTTAGCATCTTATCTGATGTTGCTGAACATTTGTTTATATTCATTCACCAAGGATCCAATCACAGTGTGGCACATCTTCTTCCACACCGGCAGTTAGAGAGGGGCCCTGCCATAAACTGGTCCCTGGAATGCCATCTTAACTGATATTCACCACAGGATTCAGGTCTGGGCTCTGGCTGGGCCATTCCAAAACATTATTTTTTTTTTGCTGAAGCCATTCTTTTGTTGATTTGGATGTGTGCTTTGGATCATTGTCATGTTGAAAGGTGAAAGATCTCTTCATTTTCAGCTTTCTAGCAGATGCCAGAAGGTTCTGTGCCAAAATTGACTGGTACTTGGAGCTATCCATGATTCCCTCCACCTTCACTAAAGCCCCAGTTCCAGCTGAAGAAAAGCAGCCCCAAAGCATGATGCTGCCACCACCACCATGCTTCACCGTGGGTATGATGTTCTTTTGCTGATGTGCTGTGTTGTTTTTGCACCAAACATACCTTTTACAATTTTGGACAAAAAGTTCAATCTTGGTCTCATCAGACCATAACATATTTTTCCACATGGATTTGGGAGACTGGATATAGGTTTTTGCCAGGCTTGGATGTTTTTTTTTCATTTGTTTTTTTTTTTTTAGAAAAAGCTTGGTCTTGCCACCCTGTCCCATAGCCTGGACAGATGAAGAATACGGGAGATAGTTGTCACATGTAGGGAGAAACCAGTACTTGCCAGAAAGAGCTGCAGCTCCTTTAATGTTGCTGTAGGCCTCTTGACAGCCTCCCTGACCGGTTTTCTCATTGTCTTCTCATCAGTTTTGGAGGGACATCCTGTTCTTGATAATATCACTGTTGTGCCATACTTTCTCCACTTGTTGATGACTGTCTTCACTGTGTTCCATGGTATATCTAATGCCTTGTAGCCCTCACCTGAGAGATACCTTTCAACAATGACATCCCATTGATGCTTTGTATCTCTTTGTGGCCCATGGCTCTTGTAGTAGCATGCAACCAAAAAGATGTCAGAAAAATCCTACAAGAACAGCTGAGATTTATTTGGAGTTAATCAGAGTCACTTCAGATGAAGACAGGTGTGTACTATTTCACATGAGCTTGATGACTGGTTGATTCTGAACACAGCTACATACCCAATTATAAAAGGGTGTGCACACTTATGCAGTTAAGTTATTCTAAGTTTTTTTACTTTATTTTTTTCTCTGAAATGTGTCACTTTGGTTTTCAACAGCACTGCATAGATTGTAATTTTTACATTAAAGGTGTAAAAAGTCTGATATGATTTATCATTGATTAATTTTTTACATCACAAAAACCTGCTGTTTTAACAGGGGTGTGTAGACTTTTTATATCCACTGTATCTACCTAATCTAAGGCAAGCAAGGGACAAGGATGAGCAAGGTCTTGTGCATTTAGAATACTATTTGTCCAGAAATTTTTGTATGGTGAAAACAACACATGGAAGGCAGGAGCTAGTCTCCTTCTGGAACAGGTTGGAGGTTTGGGGCTCACAAAAACCTTTTTATGACTAAGTGTGTAAAAGGAGATTTAAAAGGACTTCCTTTATATTATTCCAGTGTTTTAAAAGTATAGACATTGGTGAAAATATCAAGGACTGTACATACATCATCTTTCTATTGGCTATTAAAAGAGCCACTAGTGAGTGGGGCAAGACTAGAAACGCCTCATAAAAAAGTTATATTATTTAAGTATGAAGGTGTTAAACAAGGATAAACTTAAGAGTAGGACAAACACTCCATGGGTTTCTCACCTTGGTGTTGATGAAAGTTATTGGAGATTTGCAGTGGAGAATATTAAATGGTATTATCACTGTGAATGCTTTTATTAGTTTTATAAATAAGTCAATTGAAAGTAAATGTCCTTTCTGTGAAAACAGAAACAATTTTTCACTGTTTTTTTATTTTTTATATTGTGATAGGCTTGGTGTTTTATTTTTAAGACTTCAAGACTTTGTTCATGATTAGACTTGTAGTAGATGTAGGGCTTTAGTGGTTGTTCAGATCATTAATTAATAATTATTTCTTTAGTTATTAATTAATATTTAAATTAATTAATTGAATCTAACTCATTAAAACCTCATATGGGACTCCAGTAAATGTAGTGCGCTACGTTTAGGAGCGGGTTTGGTTATTAGCAATAATTAATAATTATCAAAGATAATTATTAATTATTCAAATCAATAGAACATTGATGAGAATCAAACAATTAAATCAACAATTATCAAAGATAATCACTAATCATTAACATCAATGAAACATTAATTCAAATTAACACTAGCTTATTGATCCTTCAAATTCAACAATCAAAGATAATTATCAATTATCAAAAATCAATAGAATCGTCAAAGATTCTTGATAAATATTTTTTTGTTTTTGTCTATTATTTTCAGAACTTTATAAATAATGTTTTAAATATAACAGTTAAACTCAATAAGTGTATATGTATATATATTTACACACATTAATTAATAAAAATGTTTAACACTCTCCATGCCTCCCCTGACATGCTCTAACAGCCCCCTGGGGAGGCACGCCCCACACTTTGAAAGCCCCTGCATTAGTATATTTCATTAATGATGATGATTTGTTTTGTTAGGGTTGTTTGTGTGAGATAATAGTGTGTACGCTCTTTGGGTAACAGTAGAGCTGTGTCGATATAATCAAATATCGATATAACACGATAATTTTTCTCATGATATTGTATCGATACTTTAGATCCATGTATCAATATTTATATTAAACTGTGTATTCATCTCATGTAGACACAAGAAGTTGGCACACTGTTACTTCCAAATAGATTTAATGAGCTCACCAAGAGACACAAATGTGATGTTTCGAGCTAAATGCTCTTCATCAGATATCAGTACATAACCATAATATACCCAAATTAATTGGAATTGATTCATAATCTAGCCAAACTATCGTATTTTGAGGTGCCAGGGAATACCCAGCTCTAGTAATCAATGTGGACATTTTCAATGTAGCTTTTTTTATATGAAAGGGATGTCTGTGCATGCCCTCATGGTGGTGTTGGCAACTGATTGATTATGCCTCACCTGAAATAAAAAGCCTGTGGTGCCACTTCTCTGACCACTCACAGGTGCCACGTGCTACTTAGGTTATGCCAGAAAGCCAAGGCAGAGGCCTTGCTGCCTCAGTGAAGGCTCGATGACTTCACAGGCAGCATTTTCTGTATAAAATTACCTCCTAAGGACACTGGTTTCAGACAGCCTTCCAAGGCACCATAATGTCATGGGCCTTTGAATGTTGTTTTGCCCCCCACCCCCTGAAGAGGGAGGTAAATTACCTGCAGAAGAAAACTTCCTGTCTCCCTTTTTAACTAAAAACAGGAGAAAACACAAAAGGATAAAAAAATAGCACCCACCTATCTCCCTACTACCATGTATTAGTTACCATTAAAAATAAAATAATAATAATAAAGCACTGTAACAATTATCACATGCAGCAGAAACAGCAACCTGGAACAAGGGAAAAGAAGCACTCTGTAGTGTGGCACAGCCATAGCTTTATACCAGTCTCTCCCAACAACCAATCACGACAACTGAGTGGTTAGCTGCCATTAGTGACAGCAGCTGATGGCAGTCTGTCAAGAGAGAGAGAGACAGAACAAGGATACACACAGAACACACACACACACATATACGCATGAGATACGTCCTGGGACGTAACAATATGATGATCTGAAATCATGGTGGCAATAATGGAACAAAAGCAGTACAAACTGCTTCTTTAATTTTATTTGAAATAATCCACTCCCATTAATCTACACATCAGATACACCTGACAATCTTAAATGAAAAAAAAAAAAAAACATTAAAGAGAAAAGATCTATCCACCAATACAACTTTGTGTATATCTACTAGATTACTATAATCCAGTAGATATACCACAAACATTTTCTCTATGTTGTCTTCATATAATGTTTGTAAGAAGTAATAAATGGAAAAGACTAGGTATGTACAGATATAGTTTTGTAACTTATACAGAACTGCATCCTCACTATACAATCAGCGTGCTGTTCTCCAGATCACATATTTATAGCACTACAGTTAAATTATAAATTTTTTCAAGCCCTAAAAATACAGTACATTGTTTTTCAGCCTTTGTGAACATGAAAGTGCAGTTGCTATTTGACAAAGTGCTGTGCTATAGATACAGTCTTTATTTATTTATTTATTTTTAATGCATACGTCATTTACTCTAGCTGCCTTTGTGAAAAAAAAAAAAAAAAAGAGAAACTCATCTTGATGTTGATTATTGACAAAATGATTCAGGGTCCTGGAGAGGTAGAATAAAAACAATACAGTAAGCACAGTCTGCTTTTATAATGCCAACATGGATACAATCAAGCTTGACATTAACTATCGCAAAAAGTAAAAATGACATTTATAGGTGTATAGTTAAATTATAAGCCTGCCTTTAAAAGATGTTAGGCCATTCACCTCTGCCAATGGTGGATATTCATCTTTAAGAGAGAAATTCTGATTGCAGTAATTGACTTGACTAATTTATTGATCAGAAACTTCTAAAACATATAGTGTACAAATGCTTTCTGTTGCAATTTTAAGATGTTATAGACAGCGACTTTTGTTAGACTTGAACTTTTACCTTTGATCACACCATCCACATGAACAGCTGAAATACAGTTGCTAAACAGTTCTTCTTTTTCGTCACATTCTGAAGGATAATAGTTAGAGTGTGGCAATGTTGCTTAGTTAAAAGTTAAAATTGCTTGATAAAATGTCTTAACACTGGTCATATATTTATACTAGATTGCTTTACATAAAATTATGACAACAACAAAAACAAAAAAACCTGTCGATTTCTTGATTTACTTGTTTTTCACATATTATTTATGAAATTAATTAAATATAGATACATCGATTATTGATAAGCAAGTAATTTTATAGATATATTTTTGAGGCATCTATATTTAAAAAGATTTTAATTAGAAGCCTAATTTGCATGCTTTCCAATTCACTCAATTGGCCTTCTGTTTAATAGTGTGGCGTAATAGCTTTGGGAGATCACAAGATGGCGATATAACTTTTACTGAAGCTGGGTCGCGGGTAGGAAAAGCACTGGTATCACACACAGAGGACAAGCTGATGCGGCTCAGCAGATGGCAGTCCAAAGTTATGAAGGTTTTAGTACTTCTTCAAAAATGAACAAAGTGACATTGATGAGTTTGCAGGTGAGTGTATGAAACTAGTGTAAATGCCAAACTGAATGTTTATAAATGGCGATGTTTATTATGCAATTTCTCTGTATGTAGCATTGAATAGGTCTTTCATTCAACCTGCCAAACCTCAAAACGACATACTTGAAACTGAAAACACATTGTGTAGGCTATATGAAAGATACATATACACAATATATCATCCAGCTAGTGTAAATAATCTTTGTCCTTTGATAATAATTTGTGTTGAATTTAATGGAAAACTATGCGAGTTGCGCTCCGTGGCACTGCAGAACTTTGCCACTGAGCGTTGGCCGTGTGTGCATAACTTCATAGAAAATAATTATTTCAAATTTTAGAACGCGCCATGTCGTCTGCCAGACATGTCCGGTGCGTGACCCACTTTAATTTACTCTGCCACTCACACTTTACCAAAGTTGTGTTTTTTTAAAAAGACTAATGTGCAACCAGCAGCCCAATTTATATCTGAAAGAAATCTGATATATAACTATAATCATCGGGAAAATCTTCCGATTATCGATGCATGAAAAAGGCATAGATCCCAAGCCTAATATAATTACATAGTATAAAACTTGAGATATGAAATAATGCCAGTTGTTAAACAGTTAATAAGTACATCACTGTGTCTCTGTAATTTATAAATTGTACAGTATCATCAGCCAGACTCAAGGAAAGCAATTTACCTTTCATCTCAGAGTCTGTTGGTTTGTTTTCCATGTACTCTTTCAAGGGTGCAGCAGTTTCTGTACAGAATGATCAAATCTATGAATCATATGAATGTAAATGCAGAAAAAATGCAAACACAAACACACAAAAACTGTTTAGCCAGAGGGGAACTGGCCCCCACAGTGAGCCTGGTTTCTCCCAAGGTTATTTTTCTCCATTAACCAACATCTTATGGAGTTTTGTGTTCCTTGCCACAGTCGCCTTTGGCTTGCTCATTAATTATTTATTTTTATACACAATTTACAATCATACTTAATCAAACTACACAATGATGACTCTAAGACTTTATAGATATTTCAGTTTCATGCTCTGCTAATGCATGATTTTCTGTAAAGCTGCTTTGAAACGATGTGTGTTGTGAAAAGCGCTAATAAAAATGACTTGAAAATTTGAAACTTACGGTTCTTTGAGTCTGCCACTGAGAAAAACAAGTCCTCTGTAACTCTGTAAGTATCTTTTTTCTCTAATGATAAGAAACAAAAGATGTCATAAGTAATAATTACATGTAAAAATACATTATTCATTTAATAAAACTGTACAAACTCATCATGTAGTCACAAAACTAAACTACATAGTGCATACTATAGCAACAAGACTTTATATTGTTTAATGATTTGACCTTTATAAGCTTTATTTAGATGCACATGTATTATGTTTTGTTTGTACCTGATTTGCGGGTGAATTTTAGTATGAAGCATCCAATAATCAGGATTATAATACAGCAGACGAGACATCCTGAGATGGCCAGCAGTATTTTTCGTTTTAACACTGTAATGATTGGGGGAAATTATTCATTTAGATAAGGCCTGATTTAGAAAGTAAGGAACATTAACCAACAACACTTGGTTCAAAGTTACATGAACAACATTTATTTTATTTTATTTTTTAGAGATTTCATTGAGTGGAACTTTCTGGAAAATAATGACTTTTCTCTTGTCATGTTTTCTCACAGAAGGGGGCACTCACACCTAGATTTTTGCGCTCCCTTTTGTTTTGTATCTAATATATGTTTTCTTTAATTCAGCCAGTGATGTTTTCCTTATTCTAGGGATATTCTATTTTCCCATTATCTAGACATAATACAGCAAACTTTATCATTACTCACCAATATTATTAGCCATGAACTCCTCACTTAGAGCAGAGTACAGTGGTCTCTCAGTCCTTATCCCCTTGCACTTGAATTCACTTTTAATTGTTTCTTCAGTTGCTGTCACTTTGTAGATTTCTAAAGACTCGTTCAGCTCCTGTCCATTCTCATACCAGGTGTAGTTCCACTCTCTTTTATCTGTGATCTTGCACTTTAGTGTCAGTATATTCCCAGCCAAGATGTCACCCCATTCTGTCTCCAGAGTCAGCACAGCAGGTGGACGAGCTGAGAGCAAAATAGTACATTATTTAATACATGCATTTCTAATATTTTTCTTATATATTTTTCATAGTGAGACAAGCATGACATTAATAGTCCACGGTGTGTTTACAAACTTGCTAAAAAAAAATGTAATTAAAAAAAAAAAAAAAAACTTTAAAGGCTTTATTAGTTTAACCTTTGTTGATACCATGCAGTTTCACTTTACTTAAAGGGGAAGTGTGTAATTTCATGGCATTGTTTGAGGCTGATCAGGGATGCTCAAACAAACAGAGCAATGTTTTGATAGTGCCACAGTGTTATACTTTTTACAGTGTTTAACTTATGAATGGCTTACTTATAGCTAACTGTGAATATTAAGCTTGGACAGGAGGATATATATTTAACTGCCAAAAAGTTGCACACATCACCATTAACATTTTGCTTTGATCTTTTAGGTTTTATTCAGTGTTGGAATTGTTTCAGAGCTCTTGGGGTGTCCCCTTAATGAAAAATTACTGTGATTATTTAATGTCAGTAATTTAGTTGGAACAACAAAATTCTAAATTGAAGAAGAATTATATTTTAACATTCTAAGAGAAAAGGGGGATCCACTCTGGCAGTGTCACTCAATCACTGTCTGTAAATTCCTTCAGAAAACAGCACGAGGCGCACTTGGGCATGTTTATAATTTTCAGATGGAAAAAATCTAATTTGTATTATTTATATAAACTGGGACAGATAATGGATATTGTTGAATATCCAAGTCAACAGCAAGGCGAAGGTATCACACACAGGACACATTACAGTTCAGGATGCAGTCCAAAGCTATGAATTTTTTCACTGTATGGACAAAAGTTACTAAGGCATTAGTACTTCTGCAAGAATGAGTAAATTGATGTTGACGAGTTTGCAGGTTGCTGTATGAAACCAATGCAGCTGCGCAAATGGAAGAATTAGAAATTGCAACATTTATTATGCAGTTTCTCTATACTGTATGTAGCCTTGAATAGGCTTCATTCAACCTCTCAAACAACAAAAAGACTTGTAAGTGAAAATACATTGTGTAGGTTAATCGAAAAATGCTTATACACAATGTGTCTTCTAGCCATGTCAAAAGTGAATACTCCAAATACTTGGAAAACTATGTAAGTGGCGCTCAGGCCTGGGGTCAAAGGGGGGCTTAGCCCCCCTTCAATAATACCAAACACCCACCTAGCAAAACGCTTTTGGAAGAAGGTAGAACACAAATAATTGTTCAAATTAATTGAATGCAGGTGTTTTGATATTCGTTTATAAATATTGAAGTTCTTTTTAACTTGACATGGTGTCTAAAAAATGTGGCGGTCCTGCGCAAGATGCTGAAAAAAGTAAAATGTGGCGCAAAGGTCAAAGACGTATATCCAGCGAGTGTTTCCATATAAAAAAAAATAAATAAATAAATATTTAAAACAGTGCAGATGCACACAAAAACACGTGTGAACTCGCCCTATAATTGAAAAACTGATCCAAACCTGGCCCAAAACTTGATGGTTTCTGAGGTCCCGTCTGGCTCGGGTCTGTTTGCAGACCTATACTGCAAGTTTAGAATAACTGAAAAGTGATTTTGGTATTCTAATACAAGCACACCAAATGGTTAAACAAATATCGACTGTCCATGCACATATCTATCTATCTAAACTCTTCAGATGACTCACTGCTCATATCTGCATCTATGTGAGTTACTGGAACCTAACACTGCTGCAGTGTGAGTGCACCCTTAATGAACAGAATTGTGCTGCTAATAGTGGCTACCCACTGAAACTCCTTTTTATAATGAAACAGGAAGCTGCAAACTTATGTGCCAGCCATAACTCTAACACCTTATCCTTGAGTAATCATGCTAAATTGCTTATTTGGTGTTAGAAAATCACCTGCCATTATATCAAACACTGCTGAAAGCTAGTTGGTTTATTAAATGAAGCTTAACATTGTCTTTGTGTTTTTTTGTTTTTGTTTTTTTTTTTTTTTTTTTTTTTTGAGTTGCCACTGTAATGTATTGAGTGACTTTTAGAATACTGAGGCTCCTATAAGGAAACCAAGGATTGGGAGGAGTTTAGCTTTTAGATTGGTTCTGAGAAATGTTAGTGTCACTGTGCTCAGCATGTGAGATGCAAATGTAATGTTTGCTTACTAAATGCACAGTAAATAGTTCATAAATGCAACAGCAGTCTCCCTCTATTATTTCTTGGATCTTATAGCCACAGTATGCAATAGACTGGCATGTCTTAAGGTCAATATTAGGTCAAAAATGGCAAAAAAGAAACAGCTTTCTCTAGAAACTTGTCAGTCAATCATGTTTTGAGGAATGAAGGCTAGAAATGCTTGAAATTGCCAAAAACTTGAAGATTTCATATAAAGGTGTACACTACAGTCTTCAAAGACAAATGACTCTAACAAGGACAGAAAGAGATGTGGAAGGTCAGATGTACAACTAAACAAGAGGATAAGTACATCAGAGTCACTAGTTTGAGAAACAGATGCCTCACATGTCCTCAGCTGACAGCTTCATTGAATTCTACCCGCTCAACACCAGTTTCATGTACAACAGTAAAGAGAAGACTCAGGGGTACAGACCTTATGGGAAGAATTGCAAAGAAAAAGCCACGTTTGAAAGAGAAAAACAAAAAGAAAAGGTTAGAGTGGGCAAAGAAACACAGACATTGGACAACAGGTAATTGGAAAAGAGTGTTATGGATCTTAACCCCATTGAGAATTTGTGGGATCAGCTAGACTGTAAGGTGCGTGAGAAGTGCCCGACAAGACAGCCACATCTATGGCAAGTGCTACAGGATGCGTGGAGTGAAATGTCACCTGAGTATCTGGACAAACTGAGCTAGAATGCCAAGGATCTTGCCAAGGATCATTGCTGCACATGGAGGATTTTTTGATGAGAAATCTTTGAATTATTTCAAAGTAGTTTAAGTAGTTCTGAACATTTTTTTCAAATTGTAATAGTAATTTTTCATGGTATTAATGTCCTGACTACACACTGAACCGTTTCTTCTATGGTGACTTCCTGTTTGTATCATATAAATAGCCATGTCTTGCCATTGTGACCTTGCGAAGTATTGCCAGTTTTACTGCCTTACCAAGCGTTATTCTCATTGTCTGTTTCATTGCCTACTTGTTATGACCATTGTGCCTGCTTTACTGAATTACCAATTTCGGATTACTGTTTTTCTCTGTTTGCCTGGTTGGACTGATTACCTGTTAACAACCACTTTGCCTGCTTCATGATTACGTCTCTGTCATGTGTTTTGGATTTGTATGCTGATTGTAAATAAATCTCCTGCATTTGGATTCTACCTTCGCCTCCATGTCGAGTCCCTCACAATTGTGATCAGTTGAATGCCACTCTGGTGAATAAAAGTACCAATTTCTTTCCATAAGAGCAAAATCTGTACATTATTCCAAACTTTTGGCCACCAGTGTGTATATATTAGGGATGTCCTGATACAAAGTTTTTGAGTATGAGTACCGATATTGTTTTTATTTTTTTATTTTTTTATTCCATATCAACAGTTTATTTCAATTGCACCATCAAAATGGTGCTTAAATGAATTCATGAAAACTTTAATCAACCAAAAATAAAATGTAATTAATTTTCAACAATATTGTGTTTTTATCAGATGGAGTGCTTTTATACCGAACCTCACAGCACAATCCAAAATACAACACTGGAAATATTTTTGTCAAATAAAGTGCTGCATAACAGAGCATCACAGATATGAGATATTGCTTAAATATAATACAATTATTATTTATTTATTATTAGTAGAATTACAGTGAATATTACATAACTATACAATAGTGATCTATTTCTGTCATACTTTTTTTTTTCCTTCAAATTGAGCTTTTATTTTACCAGAGCTTTTATTTTAAAGTGTTTCTGAGTTTAAATTATGCTAGCTTCTTAGTCCAGAAAAGCTGGTTGCTATGTGACTCAAAGTTATAATTAAACCGCAAAAGGCTCATATTTAATTAAATATGTAGTCTGTATTTGCTTCATGCTAAAAAGTGAATTAGTGCTCTGCTCACTGCCATCTGCTACAAACAAGGTACATAATGCTCATGATGGTGTTTTCCCTGTACGAGCCAAGGATCTCTAAAAGGTATGAGCACTGTGTGTCTTTATGTCATCACAACAGTGGCTCCACACATTCACAAACACATTTGATCAGCGCAGTACATGCAAACTATGTATTTATCTCATTAAATTACAGCTTTTGTATGTCAGATGGTACATGACTTACCATCAGTGTATATATATATATATATATATATATATATATATATATACAGGTGCATCTCAATAAATTAGAATGTCGTGGAAAAGTTCATTTATTTCAGTAATTCAACTCAAATTATGAAACTTGTGTATTAAATAAATTCAATGCACACAGACTGAAGTAGTTTAAGTCTTTGGTTCTTTTAATTGTGATGATTTTGGCTCACATTTAACAAAAACCCACCAATTCACTATCTCAAAAAATTAGAATACATCATAAGACCAATAAAAAAAATTTTTTTAGTGAATTGTTGGCCTTCTAGAAAGTATGTTCATTTACTGTATATGTACTCAATACTTGGTAGGGGCTCCTTTTGCTTTAATTACTGCCTCAATTCGGCGTGGCATGGAGGTGATCAGTTTGTGGCACTGCTGTGGTGGTATGGAAGCCCAGGTTTCTTTGACAGTGGCCTTCAGCTCATCTGCATTTTTTGGTCTCTTGTTTCTCATTTTCCTCTTGACAATACCCCATAGATTCTCTATGGGGTTCAGGTCTGGTGAGTTTGCTGGCCAGTCAAGCACACCAACACCATGGTCATTTAACCAACTTTTGGTGCTTTTGGCAGTGTGGGCAGGTGCCAAATCCTGCTGGAAAATGAAATCAGCATCTTTAAAAAGCTGGTCAGCAGAAGGAAGCATGAAGTGCTCCAAACTTTCTTGGTAAACGGGTGCAGTGACTTTGGTTTTCAAAAAACACAATGGACCAACACCAGCAGATGACATTGCACCCCAAATCATCACAGACTGTGGAAACTTAACACTGGACTTCAAACAACTTGGGCTATGAGCTTCTCCACCCTTCCTTCAGACTCTAGGACCTTGGTTTCCAAATGAAATACAAAACTTGCTCTCATCTGAAAAGAGGACTTTGGAACACTGGGCAATAGTCCAGTTCTTCTTCTCCATAGCCCAGGTAAGACGCCTCTGACGTTGTCTGTGGTTCAGGAGTGGCTTAACAAGAGGAATACTGTAGCCAAATTCCTTGACATGTCTGTGTGTGGTGGCTCTTGATGCCTTGACCCCAGCCTCAGTCCATTCCTTGTGAAGTTCACCCAAATTCTTGAATCGATTTTGCTGGACAATCATAAGGCTGCGGTTCTCTCGGTTGGTTGTGCATCTTTTTCTTCCACACTTTTTCCTTCCACTCAACTTTCTGTTAACATGCTTGGATACAGCACTCTGTGAACAGCCAGCTTCTTTGGCAATGAATGTTTGTGGCTTACCCTCCTTGTGAAGGGTGTCAATGATTGTCTTCTGGACAACTGTCAGATCAGCAGTCTTCCCCATGATTGTGTAGCCTAGTGAACCAAACTGAGAGACCATTTTGAAGGCTCAGGAAACCTTTGCAGGTGTTTTGAGTTGATTAGCTGATTGGCATGTCACCATATTCTAATTTTTTGAGATAGTGAATTGGTGGGTTTTTGTTAAATGTGAGCCAAAATCATCACAATTAAAAGAACCAAAGACTTAAACTACTTCAGTCTGTGTGCATTGAATTTATTTAATACACGAGTTTCACAATTTGAGCTGAGTTA
Source organism: Myxocyprinus asiaticus (assembly GCF_019703515.2). Taxonomy (NCBI): domain Eukaryota; kingdom Metazoa; phylum Chordata; class Actinopteri; order Cypriniformes; family Catostomidae; genus Myxocyprinus; species Myxocyprinus asiaticus. Next base: position 36,451,485 of record NC_059372.1, read on the forward strand.
CTGAAATAAATGAACTTTTCCACGACATTCTAATTTATTGAGATGCACCTGTATATATATATATATATATATATATATATATATATATATATATATATACATACAGTATATACTCTGTGCTGATATTTACTGTAAAGGCACCGGGACACTTCACTATTTGTATCACTCTGCATGTTTGCAGCTTACAAAATAGTGGTGGGGATTTTAATTCAATGTTTATTTTGAATTTAAGTGATTCATTCAGTGACCATTTCTGCAGATTACATCTTTACACCAGTAGGTGGTGACAAATTTAATGACAAACTGAGTTTATTTTGTGTTGCTAGTGAGTCAATAGTCGCGTTCACACATACAACCTTTTCCAGAAAATGGCCTACAATTTCCAGTTGAGAGGTCAGGTGTGAACACGACCCTTTTGAAAATACTGATAAATTTTGCTAAATTTTCCTTAATGTGAAGTTGTATCATTACCTATAAATTTCCTTATTGATGGTATGCGTGGACAGCACATTTGGTACATTTGCCAGTAAAGGCAACCCAACAATTTTCCTGTAATTTACCTGGTTGCATGTGTGAACAGGCCTATTGACTCCAGTGTTTCTTTACCAATCACCCATGCATGAGTGCAGTGCAGAAAGAAAGATGTGCTTAAACGTGTCATGCATTGCATTTTTTATTTTATTTTATAATGTTCACTGAGGTCCACTTATAATGTTAGTAAGATTTTTCCCCGCGACAGAGTGTGCATCAGCCGGGTGCAGTTTCAATCTCTCCTCTTTAGATCGGGACATTCGCGCAACTCATAGAAGAGGAACTGACCACACAGAGAAATGCCAGTTTCGGAGTTTGTAGTTATTTACATAATCTGCTTCCATATTATTTGAACTTTAATAAAGCTATAACGCACTAAATATAACAGCATTCAGTCAGGTGCGAACTGCAGTGCTGCTCTCAGCATCATCATTAGAGCTACATATGATGTCATGTTCTGTTAAATGAGATCAAACGACTATTTGCAATGAACATTTTTGTAGACAATTTTTCATTGTTGACATTGTCAATAACTTCAACTAATTGTTTCAGCCCTATCTAATATTAAGCTTGGAAATTATGTTGAAAACATTTAAATACTCAGTACATATCTAACAGTCTCTAACATGAAGCAATACAATTAGCATGGATACTCACACTTGTCTGTTGTGACATTACTATTGGGTCCAATATAGTTGACACTGTATCAACTTTTAATATAAGTCTCTCTGCAAAGCTTGCGTCAAACTGTGTCTTGTTTGAAAAAGAATCCACAATAAAATGAAGCGAACAAAAAACACTGTCTAACTGACACAATCTGGGACTGAAAAATAAAAGTCAGCCACTCTTTCCTAATGTTAGGATCATTAGGAATCAAATGCAAAGAGTCTGTTTTTCCACAACCTGGCACTGCACAACATTTTGTAAACTTTGCAGACATCTCAAACCTCTTGTTGTTCCAATAATCCCTGTGTTTCTCCCTGCCATACCAACTCTTCTCACCGCTCTAACCGCGAACCTGTGGGTGGGCCAAAGAGGCGATGATGAAGTAGGCGTTGACTTGTTTATGTAGAGGCAGACTTGTGCTTATGTATTCATCTCTATTACGTAATAGAGACGAGGAAGTAGAAAACGAGTCGTTTAGGAATACTGGTTTCAATAAAGCCTTTTTTTGGACTAATGAATACGTTTTGAGTTCTGAATCTTACAGTGTGTTTTTATAGTATTATGACCTCTTATAGTTAAAAAAATCAAGGAAAATTTTATTTCTCAATGCATGACACATTTAATGCTTTGGCTTGTTTTGGAACTATTTCCAAATGTATGTTACTTGGTATTATTTACTTGTTTGTTGAACTGTTATATAAAAGCAATATCACAATAGTAATCGAACTGTTGGTCTGAATATCAGCACAATGTTCAGTACAACAGCACTCTTGCTAGTGTGATATCGCTGATTTTTTTTAAATTTTTTTTTTTTTTTTTTATCATACCATCAATGTGCTGAAGTGCCAGCATGTTTTTGCTTTTACATTTTGCTGGAGAACAGGTTTTAGACCAGCACCAAGATTGTCATTAGAACTGTAAATGAAGAGTTGTAAAATTTGTATCCTTACCATGAACTGTAACTGTAAGAGCAGTACTGAGTTCAGCGTCCACTCTGTCTTGAAGGGATCCCTGGCAGGTATAATCTCCTGAGTCAATCTTTGTTGCTGACTGGATGTTGAATTGAGATTCAGATTCTTGTAGACTGCCCCTATTTTTATACCATTTGTAAGTCCAGGCCTCTGAGCTTCCCTGAATCTCACACTGTAGACTGACTTTTTCAGATTGGTAGACTTCAGACCACTTAGATACCAAAGTCAGTTTTGCTGTTGGGATTGCTATTGAAAAGTAAATAAAGATAGGAAATGAAACACAAAAAAAACAAGCACAACTACTAAATCTCTATTTAACATTGTACTTTGGTGTGAATATTTATTTTGTTTTGGTTATTGCTGAAGCTCTGCTGCTTTTATTCACAAACACTTTGTACAGATCAAGCCTTTTCAGGACCATATACTGTATGTACCATAGGAGTCCAGGGTTTGGACACACCATCTCATTATTTATTTTGATTTTCCACATTTTAGAATAGTAAAGTCATCAAAACAACAAACCAACATGATATAACACAGTTATAACTACACAGTTATAACTACACATTTAAATGGTAAAATAAAGAATTATTACAATTATTATGCTTACCCTTGACTGTAAGTGTAACAACAGTACTGTGTTCAGTGGTCACTCTGCCTTGTAGGGATCCCTGACAAGAATAATCTCCTGAGTCGATCTTTTTTGTCGACTGGATGTTAAATTGAGGTTTAGATTTTTGTAGAGTTGCCCCATTTTTATACCATTTGTAGGACCAGGCCTCTGAGCTGCCCTGAATCTCACACTATAGACTGACTTTTTCAGATTGGTAGACTTCAGACCACTTAGATACCAAAGTCAGTTTTGCTGTTGGGATTGCTATTGAAAAGTAAATAAAGATAGGAAATGAAACACAAAAAACAAGCACAACTACTAAATCTCTGTTTAACATTGTACTTTGGTGTGAATATTTATTTTGTTTTGGTTATTGCTGAAGCTCTGCTGCTTTTATTCACAAACATTTTGTACAGATCAAGCCTTTTCAGGACCATATACTGTATGTACCATAGGAGTCCAGGGTTTGGACACACCATCTCATTATTTATTTTGATTTTCCATATTTTAGAATAGTAAAGTCATCAAAACAACAAACCAACATGATATAACACAGTTATAACTACACAGTTATAACTACACATTTAAATGGTAAAATAAAGAATTATTACAATTATTATGCTTACCCTTAACTGTAAGTGTAACAACAGTACTGTGTTCAGTGGTCACTCTGCCTTGTAGGGATCCCTGACAAGAATAATCTCCTGAGTCGATCTTTGTTGTTGACTGGATGTTAAATTGAGGTTTAGATTCTTGTAGAGTTGCCCCATTTTTATACCATTTGTAGGACCAGGCCTCTGAGCTGCCCTGAATCTCACACTGTAGACTGACTTTTTCAGATTGGTAGACTTCAGACCACTCAGATACCAAAGTCAGTTTTGCTGTTGGGATTGCTATTGAAAAGTAAATGCAGACAGCAAACTGAAATTAAAGACACAGCTAACAAGCACAAATGCTAAATCACAATTTGAATGAAAGTTATGCAGTGGACCAGGGTCAGAAATGAACTTCAGAATTAACTTCAGGCCCAGGGTAAAAATGAAGAAGTTTTGACCCCAAATTTGAAAAAGTGGGGGTGAAAAATTCCCCCCAAATGAATTCCTCTCTATATATATATTTTTTTTTACTGTTATATATTTCTGATGTATCTGATATGTTTATTAATATTCTAGCCCTAGTTGTACACATTATTGCATTAAATGACTTGTTGTTTATTTATTTTATTGGTAACAGCTTGTCAGAATATTCAGATTGAAAATATTATTTGAAAGTATTTGAAACAAAATGATTATGTTATATAATAGAAATAAATGCACTAAAAATGCTCTCATAAAGGTAGAAAATGCCCCTGAAAACAACTCTAGCTCTACTTTTAAAAAGTTCAAACCCTGAAAATGTGAAAAGCAGATGCACAATGTTCTGCAAACATTGGGTATCTAAAGGAGTAGTTCGATAATAAAAATAAATAAATAAATACAATCTGTCATCATTTCCTCACCTTTATGTTGTTCCAAACCCATATGACTTTCTTCCATGGAACACAAAAAGATATATTAGGAAGAATGACAGCCTCAGACACTGTTCACATTTATTGTATAGGAAATATATTTATTTGGCCTCATTCATGAACAAACGAGCAAAACTAATTTGTGTAAATCATTTTTAAAGCCGTTCTGATGTAAATTCTCGGATTCATGAAAGTTTTCATATTTTCAAGACATAAGTTGGTATGAACAAAATTTACATCTGCTCCAGACAACGTATAAATTGTAAGACAATTTTGTGTTCTTTTAGACAAACTGCCATGAATACACATGAATACATTTTGATTAAATTAAATAAGTAATTATAAAAATAATAATTACATTAGTAAAATTAACCTTAACAAAATAAGAACATACATTTGTAAAAAAAAAAAAAAAAAAAAAAAATATATTTTTAAACCATAGGCTAATGTTTCTTTGCTGTTTGCATTAACTATTTTATTTATTATTTTTTCAACTCGTTTTTCAAGCAGAAGTGCAAAAGTGAAAAGCAGAAGTGCAGAAGTGAAAAGTTCATGGAAAGATGCGGTTTGCGTTTTACTGGTTGGACAGTTTTTTTTATTTGATATGAGCTCTGTTATTTAGGTTTCATAATTGAGCATAGGCATCGGTAAATCCTGTTCAGTTGATAACGTATGGTCAATGCAAATGCTGTTAAACACATAAATAAACACATCGCGGGCAGGGGCGTACACAATACACAATACTTCTTCAGGCATTCTATTAATTTCTCTGAAGATTCTTCCAGTTGCAATATTACAGTTACCATCATGATTTACCCGAGAAGTTTCATAGATGATGCTGGCGATGCACTGCAAACTGAACCAGAGAAGGTTAATGGTCATTCTTCCCAGCATGAATTGAACATTTTTTACAATCATGTCAAACCGTTTTATTAACTTCTTGAACAGTTTGATTTACAAAAGAGCCTCTGATGACAGCAAATACACTGATGAGCCAAAACAATATAACCACCTGCCTAATATGCTGTTGGTCCTCTGCATGCTGCCAAAACAGCGCCGACCTGCTGAGGCATGGACTCTATAAGACCCCTGAAGTTGTCCTGTGGTATCCACGTGATGTAAAATAAAATGGGACTCATAGGACCTGGCGACCGTCTTCTACTGCTCCAAGGTCCAGTTCTGATGCTTGCGTGCCCATTGTAGGACCTTTCAACAGTGGACAGGGTCATCATGGGCACTCAGACTGGTCTGCAGCTACGCAGCCCCATATACAGCAGGGTGAAATTCACTGTGTTTTGTGAAACATTCCTCCCTAAACCATCATTAAAATTTCTGTGTCTTGTGCCAGAGTAGACCTTCTGTCAATTCGGACCAGATGGGATTGCCTTCGTTGCCTTCGTGCATCGATGAGCCTTGGACGCCCAACACCTTGTCGTCGGTTTGTGGCTTGTCCCTCCTTGGACCACTGTTGGTAGGTACTCACCACTGCTAACTGGGAGCACCCCACAAGCCTTGCCGTTTCAGAGATGCTCTGACCCATTAATCTGGCCATAACAATTTGGCCCATGTCAAAGTCGCTCAGGTTTTTACTCCTGCCCATTTCTCCTGCATTCAACACGTTGACTATGAGATCTGGTTGTTTGCTTACCATCTAATCTACCCAGATCTTGACATGTGGCCTTGTTAGGAGATGATCAACGTTATTTGCTTCACCTGTGAGTTGTCATAATGTTTTGGCTCATTGGTGTATATGCGATGACAGTAAGCAGTTTCTTTGAGACGCTATTGTGTTTGCTAAATCAAACTTTACGATGTGAATGCACTTCATTCATAAAAACAATTTCATTACTGTTCCGCATAGATGTTAACAGCATTTACTAGCGAGTCTGGTGCCTTCCTTACATTAAATGGCATTTTCATGTCGTGGATTATGTTAATTGTAAATAAACGTGCATACACAGCGAGTGTGTGCACGTTTTAAAAATGTTTGGAATCCAATAACATACATGCATTTTATTAACAAATTGGGGGAGTATGAAGCATTTGTGAATCTAACCAAAGGTTTTCAGGAAGGTCCATTTTATGCGCAAATTACTCCGCATTTACTCATATATTTACAAAAGTTTCATGAATGAGGCCCAATGAATGTGAATGGTGACTGACGCTGACATTCTGCTAAATATCTCTGTTTGTGTTCCACATAAGAAAGGAAGTCATATGGGTTTAAGACAACATGAGGGTGAACTACCCCTTTAAGAAAAGCTCAGATGACAGAACAGAGGATTTTGTGAAACTAAAAGCCTTGGAAAATAACACATCATTGCACAAATAGGATATTTATTCACTTTGTAAAGTTAAAGTGTGAGGGTCGCTTTTTACTGACTCAAGAGTTTCTGCTTTTGCATTCATATCTTCCAACTTCAGACACATTGAGTTTATCAGTGTGAGGTTCATGCAGAGCTGAGTCCTTGTACCAGACATACTGTAAACCAGATGGTGCCTCAAGGACTTCACAATGCAAAGTGACATTCTCGGTGTTGTACAACACTGTATGAGCTGGACTCATACTTATCTTGGGCTTAGGCATCAACACCACAGTTTTGGTTTCTAGGAGAGTGGCTAATACCAGATAAAATTATTAAAGTGATACTCAAATTCTATTCAAAAATATAAACCAAGCTTCAAAGCATACCACTGGCATCTTGCAAACAAAATATTACCATTGCACATATGAAACCAGAAACAATCCACATAAATAGGGCTCAACATATCTTACCATCAATTGCGTCTTGAGATTTTACTTGCACATATTGCAAACTGACTATAAAATAAAACAAATCAGAGATTCAGAGATATTACTATCCTGTTATAGAAAATTGTGGGAATATTTACTATTAAAAAGCATAAAGATAGTAGTGAAAATTTTACTTGTTTTCATTATTGAAAACAATAATTAATATCACCCACATTACACATAATTACCCACCAAATATTGTATCTTACCTGTCAAAAGGATGATTGGAAACATTTCCATGAGTAGTTCCAGTCAAGATTAATGCAAAGCAAAGCTCTCAGTGAACAAAGGTCTTGCATGGACACTCTGCAAAAACAATGACTTCTTATTATCAGATCTTATTATGTAAATGTAACAGGAAATGAAAGGTTTTTTTTTTTTTTTTTTTTTGATGATGTAATGTCTACTTCCATTTCACATACAAACGCTTGGGTGACAGTGTGCATCACTTGATTTAATTTTTAATAGTATAATTAATGGATGGTGTATGTATTTTCTTGGTGTGTTTCTGTGTGTGCTTTGAGAGAGAAAGATGAGTGAGAGAGACCAGCAGTGAGACTGAAGTATATAACAATGAACTTGACAAGTGTTTCATAGAGCAACACATTCAGAACATGATAGGTACGTAAAAAAATAAAAAATAAAAAATCATTTTTCATGCATGCATATTTAAATTAAATGTTGTATTAACAATATATGCATATATATATATATATATATATATATTTTTTTTTTTTCCCAATTATTGTACGTTTGTTATTTCTCTGGTTCCTGAAGGTTGAAGCATCCAGGATACACGTGCCAAATGACCATTTTTAACAATACACCTATACAAATACAAATCTACAGCAAAGACAATTCAACTTTTGTACAGCACTCCTCTTGTAAACAATGACGCGCTTCTCCACATGACGCGTGACCTTACCAACGAGCTTGCGTCATCCCTCTCATGAGCGCGCGTCACAGAGATGTACAAGTGAACATTTGTAGTTAAAAAGTATATAAGTATTGTTTTGTTTCTAAAAATAATCAATCGTTTGGGTTCAGAAGAATTTTATTTGTCGACTGGAGTCGTGTGGATTATTTTGATGTACACTAAATATGCATTTTGGACCGTCAGAAAATGGAGTACATTCACTTGCATTGTTTAAAGGAGGAGGCCTGAAATGAAATCCTAAAAATCTTAAATTCTGTTTTGATGAAGAAAGAAACTCAGATACATCTTGGATGGCCTGAGGGTGAGTACATTATCAGCAAATGTTCGTTTTTGGGTGCACTATTACCTTTAAGCATTATGGGTGTGGTTCTGTGCATCATAGTTCAAAGAAATCTGAATTCAGAAGCATTCTGTGAACTTACTGTTTCCACCAGCCTAATTGTGTCCCTAACACTGGTAGAACATGACACTCATTTAAAAGTCCCCGTAAAAGAACTCTATTAACCTATTACATGTAATCTCACACTGCAATAGTCAGTTGTGAAGTTTCGAAACACTTTTAGTTTAAAGTGGAGGAACACAATGTGTCCCATGTTAACACCAAGCATGAGGTCATGGGAAATACATGAATTAATAGTAATAAATTGATTCACAGACAGCAACATTTCTCTCATACATTTTCCCCCAAGTCTTTTAATGACATAAAAGATAGCTCAATGTGTTGGTGTTGCAAATGAGATGTTTTTTATTGTTTTTTCACAACTTTCTTTTCTTCTTAATTTTCTTCATGTTATATTAAACATTGAAGATAACAATTTGTAAAATATTTTACACCTTAATTACATTTTAATACAAGAAACACATGAAGTTTACTGAAACTTTACTGCAGTATGAATGTTTTTGCTTTTATTTTTATCCATTTAACACACTTTAAAGGGGGTTACTTAACAATAATTTTAAGAGTTTATTAGTAAGGTAGGAAGATTAGCCATTTTTGTTTGTAAGCCACACTCACACTAGCCTACTGATCTAGTGGTGAACCAACATCCTGTAAGCTTAGGCTTCAAAACAATCATGCTAGAGGTGGGGCTCAAAAAGCAGCTTTTTTTTTTTACACCATCAAATATAGTACAAAATCTAGAACATTTATAGTGTGGTTAGGATGTGACCTATGGTCTATGATGGGTGGCAACACCAAAGCAAGTGCCCGGGTGTTATTGTTTCATGAAAAAAGCATTCAAATTAAACAGGCAAACATTTTTTTTTTTTTTTAACAAATGTTTTCTGATCTATTTTGGCTCTTAGAGCTCTTGCTTTGCCTCGACCTAGATAGTCTAGATAGTCAACAATTTCAGTAATTAAAAATGACAATTCATTGCAAGTGTGACTTTGGTGAGACCGTTATGTTTTATTTAATAATTAGTTGGGGAACATTAGCAGACTTGTAAAAGCAATGTATTACATTATTGTTTTAATGATTTTTCTTACTGAGCATACTGATGTGCACACTCTACAAATTACAAATTATTTCTCTAAAATTGTAATTAAATTAATTTACTAGTTACTTAATTGCAAAAGTAATCACATTACTAATTACTTTACATTTAAGTTGTTTTCTAAAACACTTTTCCACTCAACGAATTCAAAATAATGTCTATATTTTCCTTGTTCATTGTTACACACGTCAAACACTCAGCACCTCATATTTCTCCTTCACAATGACTCATTACGCCCAATTCATGTAATCTACATAAATAATATATTAGAAATAAGCATAACCCTATAATGTATTAAAAGTAATTAAATTAATTGAAAGTCAGAAACTGTAATCTGATTAAAAGAATTTAAAATGTTATGTATTACACTACTTTTTTTACCAAAAATTAATTGGATTACAGTAACTAAGTACTTTGTAAGTGGATTACATCCAACACTGGCATTATGTGTTTGTGTGTGTTAGGGCTGCAACTAACTATTATTTTGATAACCAATTAATCTAACGATTATTAGAACAATTATTTGACTATTCAGAGATTATTGCAACGATTAATCATTAGCTCTTAACCGATTATTCAGCTTGTGCTCCGAATTAAAAGGTTGTATTAAACGTGCTTACTAACAATAAAGAGGACAAAATTGTCTTTTAAAAATACCTCTAAATGACATTCACTGAATTAAAGGGAAAAATATTTTATTAAGTTTAATTCAGTAAAGAAATTCAATGCAAAATATCCCATTGTTATCAAGTGTTTTTGTCTTGTTTTCCATTTAAAATTCTCTAAAAATCCTTAAAACAAGATACATTTACTTGAGAAGCAACATATAAGATATTTAAGAGAATGTATCTTAAATATAAGTGTATTTTGTATATAAGTGTATTTTTTCACTTGGTTATACTTCTGCGAGTGCAGTAAAGACAAAATATACTTCTATTCAAGATCTATTCTCTAAAAGCAAGTTTAAATATCTTAAATGCTGCTTCTCAGGTGAATGCATCTTTTTTTAAAGGATTTTTAGATATTTTAAAATATTTGTATTTTTAATATTATATTCAATATTATCAGATAGCAATTTTTCTTAGCTGCTAAAGAAAATGTATGTTGTTTTAAAGAAGTTTTAGATATTTATATTGGAAAAAAGCCAAAACAAAAACAAATCAAAAACGTTTTTTTTTTGTCATGTAAAATGGGGTGAAGACTACCCTCTCTCACCTTTCTGTTCAATTCAATCTGTCTTTAACTCACAAAAAAATAAGCTCTCTCTTATTAATAAAGCTGCGTATTGCCAATTTTCTTCACGATAAGAAACACACAGTGACACATATATTATGATTCAATAAGGCGCGAGCCATCATGTTATAATCTAACTGCATTAAGCGTGCATACTCGAGGGATGAGTGTCCCCGTGACAGAGTGTGCATCAACCGGGTGCACCGTGTTTCAATCTCTCCCCCTTAGATTGGGACATTCGCGCAACTCATAGAAGAGGAACTGACTGCACAGAGAAATGCCAGTTTCGGAGTTTATAGTTATTTACATGATCTGCTTCAGTATTATTTGAGCTTTGGGCAATTTAGAAACGCCAACCGGACGCCTTGTTAAACCAACAGCTAGCGCTACTGTAGTGACTTCTGTAAAGTCCTCATACAATACCCCCAATACCAAAACAAAAATATGAAAACAGTTCATGGTATCATATAGCCTAGTTCAGCATTTATCTTTAAAAAGACAGTAGCTTCCTAATAAACCAACCAAATATCAAACATGCACCAAGATCTTGCAGTACACAAATACATAGCACATTAAAATACCTCAAATTCATATGCATGTGCTAATGCAATGTCATCCAAGTTTAATTTTGTATACTTTATACAGCATGTTCAGTAGATGCTAAGGAATATACTGTAAATATAAATGATTATGATTGTATCTGTTGTCAATATAAAAACAAATACATTTTTGATCTTTGACAAAAATCTAAATTTGCCTATTGGGAACAATGATGAATAACTCTGAAATTACCGGAGTGCTGATGCTGTATTAAACCTTATTGTATGCCATGTTAACGCGTAAATGTTTTGTTTTATTTATGGACTGAGTATGTTTAGAAAGCTTCCCATGACATCCACAGCAGTTAAAAAGCATGCACCTATGTCTATTACTAGTAATTCTTGTCATACATTTTGTTACCATGAACAACCAGTTTCATCTACATTTGCTATGAGATGTAAAAATTCTCTCTTTTCAGAACCTCTAATGGACAGGGAGCAACACAACTTCCCTTTTATTCAACCACATTGCTGATTAATCTGAAACAGAGCAGTTAAAATCAGCAATGTTTTCACATGATATTCAGAAAGTTAAAATGGTCTGCTTCAAAATACTTTATGAAAACAAAAATTGTCACAGATATTTTTATTTATTTATTTATTTTTTTACTGCAAGCACAAGAGCACTTCCAAGGATCAAATCTAAAATGTTATAAATCAGAGCCTACACCCTGTAGTAACCATTTGTGCAGTAGTATATACAATTGCAAAAAACAAAAAAAAAATAAATAAATAAATAAAATAGTGGGTTTATTCTTTTATTGAAAACACCCAATAACAAGACAGACTAAGAAAGAAAAAAAATAGGTACCAATAAGTAATGTGACATTTAAAATACATGCAAGAAATAAAAAATGATATATAGGCTTGCTCACTCCTCTTTGCCCTTATTGTATTGTGGCTTTTGATCAAAAAAAAAAAAAAAAATAGTAACTCTGAATTATTTTATAGTTACCAAGTTGGTAACTCTATTTCTTATATTTTATTAGAAGTGATCACAGATGGGGCCTGGGTAGCTCAGCGTTTATTGATGCTGGCTACCACCCCTGGGGTCACGGGTTCGAATCCAGGGCATGCTGAGTGACTCCAGACAGGTCTCCTAAGCAACCAAATTGGCCCGGTTGCTAAGGAGGGTAGAGTCACATGGGGTAACCTCCTCGTGGGTGCTATAATGTGTGATTCTCGCTCTCGGTTGGGCGTGTGGTGAGTTGTGCACGGATGCCGCAGAGAACAGCGTGGGCCTCCACACACACTACGTCTCCACGGTAACACGCTCAACAAGCCACGTGATAAGATGCGCGGATTGACGGTCTCAGATGTGAAGGCAACTGAGATTCGTCCTCCGCCACCCGGATTGAGGCGAGTCACTACGCCACCACGAGGACTTAGAGCGCATTGGGAATTGGGCATTCCAAATTGGAGAGAAAAGAAAAAGAAAAAAAAAGAAGTGATCACAGAGGCAAGGTTGTGCCTAAGATTATGGTACACACTTCAACTCATCTTTCAGCACCACTGTAAGCATCTAGAACAGGAGACGAAAGAGAGAGAAAGACATGTCAGACAACAGAAAACTCCATTACCCAGTATGCTTCTGTTAAACTACACCACATGAAGCTCACAGGGTGTGGCTACTTACACTAGAATATTATTGTCTATCATAGTATCACATAGATAATAAATACTGCATCAAAGCTTGACAAGTCACCTGGTGATAAATATTATTTTGATGTATGACTGATATTAGATTTTATATTATTATTTTTTATATTTCGACCTAGTTTCCTGCTGATCCTCACCAGACATGAAAAGGGGGAAAACAATTTGAAATCATAACATCATTCTTCTATAATTTTCAAAAATAAGGATAGCCGAGTAATCGCAATAGGCAAAATAACAGCTTTACTTACTTAACACCTTAGCAAATGTCAAGGAACCACCCAGAACACCCCAGAAACTCTTTATAAACCACTCTGAACACTTTCGCAAACACTGGGGAAGTTATCAAGCAAACTCCAACTTTGTGGTGGTGAATTTCGCATTGACAAGCACTACTCACATTTTATTAAGAAAATGTAAAAATCTAGTTGCATTCTTAATTATTAATTAACCAAGTTTAAAATGGTATAAACCTGTCCTTTTCTTTAAAATTCCTAAAGGTGTCTAAAGGTTCCTTTTAGGTGTTTCTTGGAATTTCAAGTGCTTGGAAACCACAGATGAGGTTTTAGATTTTGTTAATTTTTTTTTTTTTTTTTTTTTTTTTGTGGGTCTTCCCGGAAGCTATGCTTTGAGGTAATGTGGACATGTGGTACTGTGAAATGTTTGGCCCTGTGCAGCGTACTGTGTAGGCCTGTTAGGCTACAGTTTCATTTTTAGCACACACAGTCACACTAGGCTCATCGAGTGGAAGCAGCTGCATTCTCACTGCTTGCAGTGCCCTCCATGTTCAGGAGGTCTTGAAGGGGTAAACAGCTGCCATCACATATCAGAGACTCCCAAAGCACAAAATGTACAAACAGAGACCTGCGATGATGCTTCTTCAGATTGCACCGTTGACTGTCTGTGTCAAGTCAAAATGCTAGAATACTAGATGTGTGAATTCAGTCTATCCAGTCCACCATGATGAGAAATATTGAACCGACATATACTGAAAATGTACTGAACAGAGATATGTTTATTTCAGTTATGACAACTCTTGGTATGGGTTTTAAAGTTTTATAAAGGATATGACAGGCTAGTAGGTTTGGTCTTGGTGGACTAGATCTGAAATGAAGAGTTTCATGGCTGAACTTATAATCATTAACAATTGAGTACTGTGATATCTAAACAGAGAAAAAGACTAAGGTAAGTACAGAATAAAAGAACCAAGCAAGTTTTATTTCTTTTACCATGAATCTAACATTGTAAAAAAATAAATGTGTGAAACCATAACAGGGATATCACTTACTGTTAACTATTATTTTAAGCTTGTGCTGCTCATTTCTTTTGAAGGACATCTGAGTAGTGAAAATTTCAAACCATCCTAGAGGCATAGTGTGCATTCAACAGGATTTACAGACCCTTTAAAGTTACTACATAACAGACTTGCTTTTGAAGTACATCTAAAATTGTGGGAGCAGCCTTTCAGTACATAAGTGTGTGAACTTCATGACCCTACAATACATTTTATTTTTAGAGTAACAAAAATTATGTGCGCTATAGCTCAATCTGGGATAGGTTCTTCGATCACTTGTTTAGAACAGGGGTTTTCAAATTGGGGTCTGTGAACCCCCGTATAAAAATGAACATTTAGAGAATTTTAATTGCATTTGTACTTGTGTTGTTTCTTTTTAGGGAGTGTCTCCTCACCACTGTCGGCTTCATCTTGCAATATTTTCATTAACCTTGTGTGACCCTGCTTCCTTGTGCATGGACATTGTGTTGTGTTTTCACTATACGCTATGCATAATTTAATTTAATTTAAACCAACTGATCTCAGTTCAGGACACTTTGTGCTGTCAGTAAAGGGTTAAACTTTTGATGCATTGAGTCATGTGACAAAACAACATGGCGCCGATCACAGCAGAGTTTGTCTTTGGGAGAAATGTCAACAAAACAACATGTGGTAAGAAACCTAGTAAAGTTTTTACATACAAAAAACCTTTTTGTATGATTTATCACGAAAGCCCTGCTGCCAAACACAGTGTACACCAATGTATACTATAGCAAAAAAAAATTCCCTTAGAAATCCTATATTTACTGTGCATTATCACATCAATGGGTTCATCCAAAAGCTGAAAATGTTGCTTTTTTAGAGGCTTTATATGGAGTTAGGATGAAAATCAGGTGCATACTGTTCTGAGACCAGTGCAGACAGACAGCACACTGGAGGTTAAGTCATTCACTAAATAGGGAGCATCCTTAATGTCTCCATGCAGCTAAGTGCATTCAATTTCAAGCTGCAGATGATGTTTGGACCACTCGACATGTTTGGCAGACATGGTGCAAAGTTAATCAGTACACAGATTCAGAATTTATAATGTATAATTTTATTTTAACATGGTTGTCAGTGACGATGCTGGCCATTACTTTGAATCAGAATTAATTATGCAAATTTCTGATTGGTAAAATGCTTCAGCACTGGCTATCACTAGTTTGTTTAACAGTGCAAAGAGAGAACATTGTAAGTTTGTTGCCAAAGTAGAAAAAAAAAACAAAAAAAAAAAACACTGCAACATAAAAGTCAAATCAAGTCTTATTTGTGCTTTTCCCAATACACAATTTTTCAAAGCAGCTTTACAGAAAACCAGCTGCAATGTCTGTAACATCTTAAAAACATGAATAACCAACACTCCTAGAAACATAATAAACAATTTGATAAAAAAAAAAAAAAGACTTTCTATAGCTTGGTTTTATTTAAATTTTCACAACTTCCTGCACAGTCCTGCTGTCCCCAAATGAGGACATCTATTTTTAAGGAAACTACTTGCTCTTAAAAGCATGTTTATTAGGTGCTACTTGTTACAAATCAAAAAGGAAAATGGAAAATGCACGGGTCTAAGAAGCATATAGATGCTTTGGAACAATATTATGTAAAAAGTGACAAACAAATAATTTTGAATTGAAAAATTCCTCTTCAGGTGTATACATGTAACATTACTCTGATAGTGGGTGGGAACAAAGATACATAGACAACTCAATAGAAAATAAAAATGTATAAAGTAATAAAATAAATATTAACCAGATAATTTTATTAAAAAACATATTTTGGCTTTATTTATTTATTTATTTTTGTACTATGACAATATAAAAGCCAATTATATAATTGTATAAGTACAATGTCCAATAAAATAGATTTTGTTGAATTTACTGACCTGTGCAAATCAGTTTATTTCTTCTCTTTATCATCCTGGATGATCACCTCTGGTAAAAGAGAAAGACTAAAAATCTCAGTATATCCCATTACCCATACATACTGTACAGTGCACACATACGCATACATTTATACATGTCATTTAAAACCAACTCAAATGATCACAGTCAGTGCACAAAATGCTTGTTTACTTTTCTTCTACAGGATAAACACCTTTTAAGGATCAGTGTCTCAATAATCAGATTAAAATGAACTACTAAGGCAAGGGGGAAATGATCCTGTACTTACGTTTGACCTCAAGCTTGCAGGCAACTGTAGCTTCACCAAGGGCATTCTTGGCCCTGCAAGTATAGACACCTCCATCAAAGCTGCATGGTTTGCGGATTTCAAGTGAGCACACTCCCTGGTTGTTGATCTGCCTATATTTGGGATCATCCCCTATAATCATCTGATTCTTCAGCCACTCGATCTTGGGCTACAGACAAAGTACAGATCAAAAAAGTAAGTCATTTTAAAACTGATGTGGCCACAAACAGGGTCAATAAGTCATCAATATTGGTACTGTTAAACACACTTTAAACATTAGCATTTCAACCTTCTCAATTATGTCTATTAAATTACAAGGGCTGTGAATCAATTTATAATTATTTTAATAATTAATAACATTTTTCTGTGATTAACTGTGATTAATGATGGTACATGTTACATTAAAAAACATAAAAACATAAGCATACATTTACTTTATAGCTTGTCTCAAAGAACATGCAGGAAATGGATCAGTCATCATTTATTTTAATTATTTAAATATAAACATGTTAAAATGTTCAGATTTTTCTTTTGTTTTTTTTTGTTGTTTTTTTTTGTTTTTTGTTAGATAGTTAAATATTTATATATATAAATATTTGGTACAAGTATATGTAAATAGTATATGCCATAAAATCAGTGGCCATTCTGTAATTAAAAGTTGGGCAAAATCTTCTGCCATTTTCCATTCTACTTTTTTAATCATAGGATCAAATGGGCAGATTCAATTTATATCAATATTTATTGGCAAGATAAACTTAAGTGTGCATTGCTGATGCATTATTAGACATTGTACACAGAGATACAAAACAAATTAAATGCTGAAGTTCAATTTGCTATAGTGTAAAATCTCAAAACAACTATTTTCTCTGGCTGTGTTCAGTCGCCATGGCGCACATGCTGAGTCTCTCTTGCTCGGTTTCGCTTTTGATACTGGTTCAGATGACAGTGAGTGAGCATTTTCAAGTGATGCGAAGAGATACGGCTGCTTGCCCATATCTCTCCCACACCTGGCTCACCACTTGCAGTTGAAGTCTCCGTTCTCGGAAACCCTTGTAAAGCTGCCCCCGTGTTTACTATGCCCAGGACATGTGTCGATTTATGCCAATCACAGGAAGTAAGGGAAAACAATAGTGAAGTTTCAGGAAGTATATGTATACTGCATTTTAACGTGTTAATTTAACTATTAATCGCAGAAATGAATGCGTTAAATTTCCCAGCATTATAAATGACATACAATTACATTTTAATACAATTATATTGGTTTTGAAACAGAAACCATAGAAAGAGAAACTGTGAAATAATATATGGATGATAAACTGTAAGAGATTAATTAGATCCACAGTAACGTTGGCAACTACTGTCACTCAAGCTGTTCCCAACTCCAGTGCTAATGCTCCTTAGCCTCACTGAATTTATCCTTGACACACACTTAGAGGTAACATTTTCCTTAAATAAAACTTCACATGTCTCAGTCCCTGAATTTCTACCCATTTAAGCTCCATCAACTGAAACAGCATGTTACTATATCACATAGGTCAAGTTTAAAAAGAAGCATTTTTAAATTATGACTGAAGTAGCCATATGCTATGATTTCCCACTGCTCCATTGATAACTTCCAAGAAAAGATAAACAGTTGTTGAGAGCTCCCCTGGGATCCAGTCGCTTCTGTTGTAAAAGTTTGTGTGAAAATTGTTTTCAGAATACCAGCATTGCTGGTCACCAGCTTTCGTTTATGTTTTGGATGCTGGTATGTTTGTTTAGGATTCTTCAGTAACTTAATCAGCAAGCATCTCTTGGTCAGTCAGTTTTTTTAAAAGAACATGATGGGCGATCACCATTTTTGTTTTTTGCTGGTGCTCGACATTCTAGTCGACATACTAAAATTGGTTGGTAAAACTGGTGATTGTGTTTTTATACTATGTGTTTTATCCTTTAATGTGGTTTGTTTTAACCTAGATGTTGTACAGCACTTTGGCCAACTGTTGTTGTTTTTAAATGTGCTTTAAAAAATAAATGTGACTGGGAGATCACGTGACCCTTCGGCGGCAATGCACGTATAGTTTCTTGGCTCCGCTCTCTTAGCCAAAACTATACAAAATCCTGTGGTTAAATTTGGAACATTCGTCGTCATTCTCATTATGAATATCTCTACAACTAAAGATGCTCGGAAAAGGGAGGTCAAGCACTCTCCAACTAAGAAACAATTCAAAGATTCCACCATCTCCAGAGAGGAGCTCGACACTGCTATTGCTAAAGGTATCAAGTTAGCTCTGGAGGAACAACAACACACCCTGGATACAATTGTGGCCTCTGCAGTCAGAGAAGCGATCGATTCGATCCCGACTCCTGCTTTACAGGGACTGCATGTAGACATAAGAAAGACTAATGAGTCTGTCAAAGACCTGAACGCTGAACTTGAAAAGTTAGCCATAACTGTAAAATGGACACAGGACCGCATAGACTCCACGCAGGCGGCACGAGAGGACAGACATTCTTTCTCAAACCTGAAGAAACAGCTGGATCTTCTCACTGATAAGATGACAGACATTGAGGACAGGAGTAGGATAAATAACGTACGGCTTGTAGGCTTACCAGAGAATGCAGTGGGCTCCGATACAGCCGGTTTCCTTAGGGCTAACCTCTCCAGGTGTATTCCATCCTTGAAGGGTCGAGATATCAAGATCGATCAGCCCCATCGCATGTATGGTGGGAGAGACAAAAATCCTGAACGGCCGCGCACTCTGATTTTTTGGGTTCTGAGATGGCAAGACAGGACCGCTATCCTTAAGGGCGCGTGACAGGCATACCCCATCAAACACATCCCCAACAATGTCACCCTTTTATTTTTTCCTGATTTCAGTTCGATTACAACCGCGAGGCGTAAGAGCTTTAGCCAAGTTATGAAGAAGATGACAGCTATGGGCCTGCATCTTTTTCTAATCTACCCATGGTTAAGCTGCAGCACAATGGTGAGGCATTGATGTTTGATTCCCCTCAAAAAGCGGAGGATTTCATTGGCTCGTTGTCCCTGAAGAGTTCTTATGCTGCAGCCGTTCAAAGTACTAACAAGGGCTCGGCTGTCGAACCCAGATCCCCGGCTTGCTGAAGAGAATACAAGAATAAGCATCATGCAGATATTTGTGTTGCAGAGGACAGCGATACTGCGGATATGGAAGCCTGTTAAGCTAGCTCGTAAAACAACTACACCTGTTCGATGCGGGCGACCACTGGGCGTTCGTGAGATCTTTTTGGGATGTCAGAGAATGTTTAAGAGGACTAATATTGGCTGTGGGGGAGTACCTGGGACCAGTGCTCGAATTGAGGGGGGGCTGGGGGGATCTGGGACCCCCATAAGGCATTAGGGACCCCCCATAAGAAGTAAAAAATAGACTTAGGAGGGTCCCCAAGATACTTATATTTTAGTAATAATAATAATGACAAATCTGATTAAATTCATGCAGTGGATACGGTAATTTTTGTGAATTATTTACAATAATTTATATCAAGTTTGTTTATAGGCTAGTTGTCATGTCTCTTTAAAATGTAAACGACCCGCCCCACATCTAAAGATCGCTAAGTGCATGAGATCGTTAACATGACTTGCTTGGCGCCGCTCCAGTGAAGCTAACTTTAGCTAAAAAATGGAGAATAATAAACCTCCACTTGCAGTCGTGAAAAGAAAGCTTCTTACTGACTTTTTTGAGGGGTAATTTTCTCTCTATATATATCTTTCTACTATATCTATCCACTTCATATCGGGGCTTTTGTATTCCTTGCATAAATTTGAAACATTTAGGCTTACTCATTTTTCATTATTAATAGGCCTGGTTCTAAGGGGGTGCTAGAGATCATGGTGAAGATGAGTTACAGTCTTTTAGTGGTTATAAAGGGGGCACCCGTTGTGCGCTTTCTATGCTATATATAATCCATTCAGAATTTTTATAAAACTTGTTTTTCATGCTGCTAAGAGGAGGACCAACGGCCACGTACACACTGCAAATTTTTGGGAATTACATCCGCATATAAATGCGGGATTCACTCTTGAAATAGCAATGACTGACATATTGATAACCATAGCATTGTTTGTTCCTGAATAAAGCAGACTTTTTGACTGAAATGTTTGAATCGTCTGCTGACTGACTCAGATAGGACCACAGAGAGATCCCAAGAGGGAATCAGGTGTGGTCTAGGAAGATTCAACCTCCTCACACCCTTGAGGAACCTGTTGATCAGGTCGCACTGTCGTGAGGGCCTCCCGTCCAGTGTGTCATGGTAAGCTGCTATGGCAGCCACGTACACTTTCAGGGTAGAGGGAGATGCTGAAAGTCTCTCCAGCCCTTCCTGAAGGAAAGACAGCACAGACCCAACGGTGCGTCTCTGTGGGTCTTCCCCACGGGAAGACCACCAGTTTGCGAAGAGACGTCACTTAAAGTCATACAGCCACCTCGTAGAGTGATCGTGCTTACCACCGATAGGTCTTCCGCGTCCCGTCCAGGAGCCAGATGTGGAGACTCCAGAGGTCTGGCCGTGGGTGCTGGAGCATGCCCTGCCCCTGAGTGAAAAGGACCTGCCTCAGGGGAATGCGCCAGAGAGGTGCTGCTACCAGGAGCATCAGATCTGAGAACCAAGTCCGGTTGGGTCAGTACGGCACAACAAACAGGACTTGCTGCTCGTCCTCCCTGACTTTGCACAGAGTCTGTACAATGAGGCTCACTGGAGGAGATGTATACCTGCACAGCCCCCGAGGCCAGCTGTGCGCCAAGGCACCCATGCCGAGGGGAGCCTCGGACAGGGAGTACCAAAGGGGGCAGTGAGAGAACTTTTGGGAGGCGAACAGGTCTACCTGTGCCTCCCCAAATCTCTCCCAAATCAGCTGGACTACGTGGGGGTGGAGTCCCCACTCCCCACAGAACATTACCTGCCATGAGAGCACGTCCGCTGCATGGATGAGGATGCCCGGAAGGTGAGTTGCTCGCAGAGACTTCAACGTCTGTTGACTCCAGAGGAGAAGGCAGTGGGCGAGTTACGACATGCGACGCGAGCGTACGCCGCCATGGCGGTTTATGTATGCTACAGTCGCTGTGTTGTCGGTCCGGACCAAAATATGCTTGCCCTGAATCAACAGCCGAAGCCTCTGCAGGGCCAGCAATACCACCAGCAACTCTAAGCAGTTGATGCTCTGCCAAAGGAGTCGGAGCCCCAGAGCCCCGAGACTACCTGCCCATTGCACACGGCGCCCCAGCCCAAGTTCGAGGCGTCTGTCATGACCACGACATGCCTTGAGACCTGCTCTAGGGGAACACCTTCCCGTAGAAACGCCAGGTCCAACCAAGAGCTGAAAGTCTGACGGCAATGTGGCATGATGGTCACATGCCGGGTGCCGTGGCACCATGCCCACCTCAGGACTCGAGTTTGTAGCCAGTGGTGAAGCTGATGGGAGGATGGCATATGTCCCAGGAGCCTCTTAAATTGTTTCACTGGCACCGCTACCTTCTACCTGAAGGTCTTCAGGCAGGTCAGCAGTGACTGACCACATTTGGTCATAAGACGTGCCTTGAGAGTGACCGAGTCCAACTCCATGCCGAGAAAAGGGATGCTCTGCACAGGGGAGCTTGCTTTTCTCCCAGTTGACCTGAAGCCCAAGTTGGTCGAGGTGCTGAAGCACAAGGTCCCTGTGCGCACACAATAGATCTCGCGAGTGAGCTAGGATTAGCCAGTCGTCGAGATAATTGAGAATGTGAATGCCCTTCTTCCTCAGCGGGGCCAGGGCAGCCTCTGCGACCTTGGTGAAGATGCGAGGGGACAGGGACAGACCAAAGGGGAGGACTTTGTACTGGTATGCTTGTCCCTCGAAGGCAAACCAAAGAAAGGGTCTGTGACAAGGAAGGATCAATACGTGAAAGTACACGTCCTTCAGGTCGATGGCCGCGAACCAATCCTGATGTCGTACTGATGCCAGGATGCGCTTCTGTGTTAACATCTTGAACAGAAGCCTGTATAAGGCTTTGTTCAAAGCATGCAGATCCAAGATTGGGTGCGACCCTCCCCCTCTCTTGGGCATGATAAAATAAGGGCTTTAAAAGCCCTTGCACAACTCAAAGAAGGGTGGCAACCTCCGCACGGGGGACGGAGACAGGGGCGGGCGAACAACCCCAGAGACCAGCACACTTACCTGTTTGCTGGTTGTCTCTTGACGGAGAATGAGGGAACGGGAGGTACACGCATTCGCCTGATTGACCGGAAAGACTTCCAGCACCTGGCTGTCATGAGTGCACTGACCCAGGGAATGAGGAAACTGCTGCGACTAAAAGCTAATCCTCATCGCGAGCCGTGAACGACACATTAAATCCACCCTGAGGCGGACCGCCTGTATCGCTCGACAGTTCTTCTGGATAGAACGAGCATGCTGGGGGATGGGAGGTCCGCGGGAGTTGAGCTGGCAGAAACGCTCCCATATCCACATCCAGATTCCCCGTGGTGCTTGCCGACCCCTCCGGCTGAGCATCAGCCCAGGATGGAGCGGGTTGGAGAGCAGCCACAGTGGCTCCTTGCTTCAAGGTGAAGGAAGTGATCCACGACCGCAACCCATCTGATGGGCACGTTCTCGCAATGAGAACATAACCTTTCCATGAAAGCTGCCTCAGAGTGCTGGCGCCCCAAGCACTTGAGACAGATTTCATGGCTGTCCGGAGGGGAGAGATAACAGCCACATCCAGTAGCGCAAACGCAGAAGGACATCTTTAAAAAGACGCCAAGCGGTTGCACGAGCTCTTTTAGAAGGAAATATACTCTTTTGAATATACTCTTTTAGCACCCGCAGACTCAGCCGCCAAAGCGCCCAGGGGAAGCACAACACTTGACCGAGCGAGGGTGACCGTTGATATGCGCAGTAAAATCCAGTAGCGTAATCGAAAGGTGAGAGGACGAACACAAGAATGCATTCGGCTCCGAAGAAAAAATCTGAATGAGTGGTGCGCGCCATCTCCTTTTATACCCGTATGTCCGTGGGCAGAGAGTGGCATGCAAATTCCACTCGCCAATTCTCATTGGCCTTTTCTATTTTAAGCATAGGTGATTGGGGCTCACAAGATCGAACCCCTAGTGTCACTACATCGAAACAACGTCGAGTGAGTGACAGACAGGGTACTACAACCTACATATGACTGTCACATTTGTAACACTGCTTCTCCGGGTACTTTTCATCATATGTTTTGGGAATGACCAGTTATCTCACATCTTTGGGTTCATGTAAATTCTGTTCTGCCATTTTTGCTTGATATTTTTTACATCCCTAATCCAGGTCTTTGTCTTCTAAATGATGACTCTGATTTGTATTTAAGTTTAATCTAGAAGAAAATCTTATTTGCTGGGTTTACATCCATGAAAAATTCAATTATACAAAATTGGTTCACACCCGGCATTTGTACAAGATTTTATTGGACTCTCAGTTTTCTAAATGTATCTATAAATCTGGAATGCACTACAATCCTACAACTGTAGAGGCCTAGAATTCCCTTTCTTTTAAGATACTGGACATTTTAAAGGATCTGCACTAGAAATGTTTTTCCTCTGATGCTGTTTTGTATGTGCCTGCCACGGACTCTAGCACAGTTATTTTATTTGATTTATATATATATATTTATTTTATTTCCTCCCCCATGTCTTTGGATCTAGATTTGTATCTTCATGCGTGTTTATTGTTTTGCTGTGTTTTGCTTGTATCAAAATAGTAATACAAATTTGATCACATAAAATACATAAAAATAATAATAAATAGTAATAACAGAAATGTGTGTGACTGACTGGTTAGTTTATCCTCATTTTGGGTAATGCCAAACCTTTACAATGAGAAATGTAGGAGTGAAAGGGGCCAAGTTGTAACAATACAATCATGCCCTAACTTGGATAAAATGAACATGTCCACTGCAAGAACTCGCTGATCCAGTCTAATACTTGTTGACTTCCACAAACTGGCAATATTGAAATTACATTAGAACATGTTCCGTGCCAGTTAATGGGCAAATGTAGCAGCTTTTAAGAAGGTTTAGAAGCATTTTACCATTCTTCAAAAGTGGCTGCAAATACTATACTCATCCTGTTGAGGACAAAATTATTGTCTTTTTATGAATTAGCCTACATCATAGTGCTCTACTATCTTTGAGGGTTTTAAGTTTTCAACTGCATCCAACGATCAAAGTCAATACACCCTGGACATGCCTGGAAATAACGGACAGTGAGCCCCATCATAGTAAGCATTAATAAGCAAGGATTTTGGAGTGTCCAAGAAGGCTACATCAGGATCTGCATTCAGCTCTGGTCTGCATCTATCTCAGCTGTTCTCGAAATTTGATTCTCCACCCCCCTCCTTGGGAATGACAGGCTAGCATAAGACGGTCTACCAGCTGGCTTCAGTGGTCAGCAGGAATGGCCAACAGTGCTGTGCTTTTTCTACCTTATGACTACAGCTATCCAATTCAGATATGTGTATAATGAAGCAGTCTATTTATTAAGTTTGAATCCAAGAACGTTTGGATCTCTTGATACTAGCATTAGGATTATTTACAGCTGTCATTTAATTACGATGATACCCTTCATAAGTATGTTTGTAGTAACACATCAGCTAATTATGGACTTCAAACATGTAGCTACTGGACGTTCTTCATTCTCAACAATAGAAAATGTTGAAGGCTTATAAATAAAGGCAAATACCAAATAATTAAACAATGCTACTTAAAAGGTTAGTTCACCCAAAAATGAAAATTCTGTCAGAATTTATTCACTGTCATGCCATCACAGGTGTGTATGACTTTCTTTCTTCAGCAGAACACATTTGAAAAAAAAAAAAGTGGATGGTGATACAACCTATGAAGCTCCAAAAAGAATAGACAGTCAGTATAAATGACATCCATACGACTCCAGTGGTTAAATTAATGTCTTCTAAAGCGAAATGATTGTGTTTGGTGCGAAAAAGATAAATATTTCAAGGACAATAGTTCAAGAACAATATTTAAGTACTTTTTAACAATAAATCATCGCTTCCAGTCAGCATCGGTACGTGCATGTGATATAATCACATTGGCATTTTCACACGAAAACAGACACACGCAGGGCTTGACATTAACACCCACCAATCAAATGGGTTTGGGGGTAACTCTGTCACCCTTACTAGCCACTTTGGCGGGTGGCTGCAGACGAAGAAAATTAAGCAGTAAATAGTAAATAGTATAGCAGTAAATTTAGTGAGGCGAATGAAGTGTTCTTTCGCGCAAACTGACACAGCGCACATTAGTGTGCTCCAGAAATAAAGCCAGAGCTCAGCGCAGAGCAAAACTTGTGTGATTCAGTCGCGCTTATCGTGCCATCCGGTAGAGACCACAAAACTAATGTGATGCATTTGAATTCAACTGAGAGAAGTCGAACCTCTCAAACTGCCAGACAGCCCTGACATTAAACAGCACTGATGAGGTAAAGAGAAAACAGTGTGAGACAACATCGATTACAAGGTTTTTAAAATACACATCATCATCCAAACTAAAATGTTTTAATGCAGTAACACTAACTGGTGCCTGTTATAGATGCACATTAAATCAATTAGGGTGAATATACTGCATATATATAAGACTTAATTTATTGATATTATTCTGTCATAATTTTCTCACTCCATTTATGGAAAAAGGTGCAATGAAAGTTAATGGTGGCTGTGTTTAATCAATCTAACATCTCTTTTTGTACTCAATGCAATTATTACCATGAAAGTTGTAGTTAAAGGTTTAGGCTATTAATATTTGTATATTAATATACAAATACTACAGTTTATTTTTTAAGAAAGACTATCTACATTAGCCTAACCACAGTAATAATGTGGAGCCATCCACGGTCTGAATGTTGCTTTATTACAAATGCTACTGTTACAAAATGCTAAACCCAATGGTAAGGTTTTATGAAGGCAAGTACAATTTAGAATGGTAAAGGGACATCAATTTGACAGAGGGACAATATGGACTTCCATGGACAAATAGACAAATTATTGACAGTTTTCCTCCTGTTCTATCCTTCTACTGTTCTAACTGGCCATGTTTGCCTTCAGATATAAAGGTGACTTAAATCATTAGGCCTGCATCCTGCTGAACTCAAATCATTCTCCTTCAAATAAAATGTCCAAAGAAATGCATGCAGTTGCAGTCTCCAGTTACCTTTATCAGTTTTTGTGGGGCAGAGGACTTTGGCTAGTGAAAACGCTGAGTGGCTAGTGACTATGGAATACCACTAGCCACAGTGGCCGATGACGCAAAAAGTTAATTTCAAGCCCTGGACGCATGTGCGACACACTCGGAAGAGCAGCGCTGTTTACAACTGAGTAGAAGAAACGCTGTACAGAAGGTCCGTTGGTTTTTGGTTTAGATCTGCATTTGTTCGTTTACTCAAAATGGGGCATTTGTGTGCTCATCCTGGATGTCTCAACCGAGAGAAAAACGTGAAATAACACTGGCATAATACCAATGTGAATATGTCGCATGAGACCTCGTGAACTCCCCTCTGTGAAGGAGCGTACTGCTACTGACTGGAAGCGATGATTTATAGTTAAAAAGTACTTAAATATTCACTTTAGAAAACATTAATTAAACCAGTGGAGTTGTATGGATGACATTTATGCTGAATGTCTTATTTTTGGAGCTTCAAAAGTCAAATCACCATCCACTTGCATTTTAAGGACCTACTGAGCTGAGATATTTTTCTGTGTTTCTGTAAGTGTTTCCTGCTGAAGAAAGAAAGTCATACACATCTGGGATGGCATGAGGGTGAGTAAATGATGAGAGAATTTTCATTTATGGGTGAACTATCCCTTTAATAACTTTCAAGTTCCCAAGTCCCAGTGGCTCTATCAAAAGACAACTGCACATAAATTATTTTAAGATCAGTCATGAAACCGTATATGGTGCAAGCTGATAGGTCCTTTGAACATGTAATCTGTTAGGCCAAGATGGATAGGTTAATTGGCTAATATTTAAATTGCCTGAGTTTCACTGCAGTGTGTCACAAGAGATTTCTCTCTGAAACCTTTCTCCTCCCAAGCATCACTTGTATAGATTTTATTTTACAGTTTTATTTACTGAATTGAAAGGGTGTTCACACAGACAGCAATTAGTATCCAAATGTAGCATAAAGTAAGCTTCACTGTCTGCATTCCCATTGGTAGTCTCTGTATAGCATCACTGGACATTTGCATAAAGTTGGTCACTGCTCAACTTTGTTGATTCACCAACTGCCTCTGATCTCTTGTTGGCTGAAATCACTGGTGGTTGGCAGTATCAATATTGTCAATATTGCTAGTTGGCAGCATCCAGCTATAGCATGAGGCAGATCATGTGAGCTTCACTGTTTCCTCTCCAACTGTTAGTCACCATATTGCTTAGCTGCTCATTTGCATAAAGTTGAATTCTGCTCAGTTTTGTTGGATTTCCAAACAAGAGTGGTGCTAGGGATGGGCTACCGGGACTTAACCCCCAAATGTTTTTATCAATTTGTAGTGATGTAGGATCGGAGTAGCCCGGCAGAAGGAAATTAAAAAGAATCAACACAGAATTACAGCAAGATGGCCTATAATTCCGGGAAATACCTCCTAAGCATTAAGAAGCCAGGAATGCGAACTGGCGCCAAGGAGTCTGAACTGACCTGCATCTGGCCAGTGTGGCTGTCACAAAACAAGAGAGGGTGTCCAGGAAAACCCAACCTTTTTACCCCAAAATTCCTCAATGCAATAAATTTGAAGACTCTGCCAAAGATGGTACATTGAAGTCTGAAGCAACCCTGTGCAAATGAGATGAAATGCACAGCTGCCTAATGTTAACTGCCTTGAAAACAAAGACAGTTCTGTGGACTCACCAAGATTCCTTCTCAGTCCATGTTGTATATCAGGAATGCCCTGAATGTTAATGATCATTACATGACTTAAAGACCTTATTCTTCTTAAGAAACCCCCAGAGTTGGCCATGGAAATCTAAGACACTCTTTTGTCCTTCAATTTAACCAATTTGACACACTTAAAATGAGACAGTTCCTGTGTCACATGCTAAAACTCTGTACGAGATGAGGACATCTCATCTTAATGCAGGAACTTTGACACAATCGCAAAACTAAATTTTCTTGGGTTTTAACAATAAATATACATGTATTATGAGCTATTACACTATAAAAAGACTCCATTGTCTCATCATTCTACACTTCTGAACGTATTTTAATTTTAATATGCTAAGATGCCTCACATGATACCTGACTGTGGTTAGAATCATAGAATGCATTATGCTGACCTTGTGCATATATGATGCTCAATTATACAAAGTATAATAATGTATATTCAAATGTTAATGTGTAGTCAAGTAACCATAAACGGAAAATATGTCATGTTTCATATGTAAATGCTTGCCCATTTATGTAGAGAATGTTGATGTTAACAGATGTCATGTCTCTTACACCGATTTCATTATATAAAATGTATGATTAAAACATGTACTTTTTTAAGCAGAAACCTTTTAAAACAAAGACTCATCAATCACCTTCAGATGGAGGTTCAGAGAGATGATCACATGGTATCAGAAAAGATACTTCTGATTGGCTCAAGACACCTTTGGGGTGCAGACAACCTAAACAGTACAAAGCCTCCCCACCTTGGACAAACACCCTCTGCTCCTCTTCTTCTGCTCGTCTTCCTCATTTGCCCTCATGGCTCTTAGTCTTCTTCAGCTGGCTTTGCTTTGGTGCCCCTCTGCCTAAGTTCTGCACAAGTTCAGGAAAACTTGGAAAACTCGGAACGCAAAGTTCTGAAAAGAGTTCTCTTTTCTGCGCTACGACTCACACACGTGATGGGGAAGGCCACGAATCGTCACTCCAGCAACAAACTGTACACAATCTTAACAGAGGTCCAAAACATCGACGGAACAACCAGAACTTTCTACATAGAGCCAATGAACCAAAGCAACGCAAGGAAATGCAAGTACATCTCCAAACTTTCAATGAAAGTGCTGCTGTCTCTTTAATATAATTTGAGCAACCCAATTGCAAACTGAGTTAGATTAAATGAAGTATCGAATGGTTCTCAAGGCATTGTCTATAGACTCCATGAAGTTCAATTTTCTCTGTACAGATCATTTCCATTCACCTTCTGTTATAGCTCACTTACCAACCTGTTTATGTTTGTCTATGTGTTAGTTTGTTTTATGTTGTTGATTAGAAATAAAGTCTTGTTTGTATTCAAAACTAATTTGACTGTGGTATATTTTGATAAATAATCTCGTCACTTGATTTTTAAAAGATTGTGCTCTGAAGCTTGAACCATATCTAAACATATTTGTGATATTTTTTTTCAATAAGCCATGAGAATAGTATTACTCCAATAAGTGAATTAATCATAATTCCCTTATTAAGCTAATTCCTTTCATAGAAATTGTGAGCAGATACAACAAACCTGTTGTATTACGATTTTAATGGTGGAGAATTTTATTCAGATTTCTAATCTGATCATTTGTCATTTATCCTACATATTAATGGTTGAGTAAGCGACAGTTTAATTAAAATTTCCTACAGTGATGTCAAAAGTACTAGTGCTTCGATATCAAGTTACACTAAAATATAAAAGTATTTTTATATTAAGTAACATATATAAATGAATGATAACAGTCTTTCTGCAGTATCGATAATGCCAAATACAGACTCAGTTCAGTACCCAGTCTTGATGGCGGCTGCTTACCAGCATTAATGCATATGTGTGTGCACAGAAGAAGAGTGCTTGCGACTCATGATTGCGGCTGTGTGTGAATGGTCAAAATGCCTGTCTTGGTTAGATATAAGAAACTGTGTTGAGTTGGTCCATCCAGATGTAGGAAGAACCAAATATGTAGATATATAACTCTGGAAAAATATATACAGATGTGCTTGAGGAATTTGCTTTAAGTCAAGGGCCAGGGCCTTTGCATTTTTTGCAAAACTCTTATTACGACACAACGCTATGAAGTTGCAAACTTTGGCAAAGCTAGCAGCTATTTTTTGCCTATTTACCACCTGCTATCTTCTAAACTTAACCCTTTGGAGAGAGAGCATACCTTTAGTCATTGTTGTAATTGTATGTGTAATTAGTTCTTATGTACAATTATTATGTTTTATTTGTGTTGAGAGGATTTTGGACACTAGGATAAATTATCTTTGTAATGCTATAACTTTTGATTGCTTTGTCGTATCAACACAACATTTTACTCAGTTACAGGAGACACGATTGGGAACAAAACAAAGTTTTTGGAGCTACATTATTTACACCCTGAGATATATAATGTCAAATCAGAAAATAAGAAAAAAAAATTTTTTTTTAATTTTTCAGCAGTTTCTTATAAACGTATTATTTATATCAAATTTCTCATAACCTATACAATTAAAACATTAAAAAGTTTTCTTTACAGTGAAACCAAATAATTGACCCTCTTTGGTTTTTTGTAGTTATAAGCCGTTAATTTTTAGTATGCCACTGAAACAGGAAACCTTTAAAAACACCTTCACAGCTAAAGGGTTAAAACACTCTACAAATCAATAATAGGCAATAAAACTGTCAGTTGTACACAATGTCAAACATCAAACTATGGAAAGCCGTAAGGGACAAAAATATAGATTTTTTAAAATCACGTCTTAAGGTAAAAAGTGTTAAAAGCATGCAATGTATCTGAGCATATCTGATGCTGAGACAAAAGTTAGTGAGACCTTTTAGATTTAGTTTCAGTAATATTTAAATATTTACTCTATAAATGACACCTCACAGATGTAACATTTAAGCTTTTATTTTAAAGTTTATTTTATTTTGATATGCGATATTCCATCAAAAGATGGCCCCATATGAGCCGCCACTTTTTCCAACGTTCTAGATTGCTCATGTTCTTTGAACACAATTAAATGTAAGACCATTTAATTGGTGTAAATGGTCTTACACCAATTATGCTTACCAAGCGTTAAAAAGAGAGCACTGCACCAAGTAGGCAAAAGACAGATAATTCATACCTTTGGACTGCCCCGGACTGCACACAGTAGCTTAGTGGTGTAGCCCACAGTGGCAGCTCTGTCGTTGAGTGCTGCTGTGAACTTGGGAGCCTCACTGTAATCGTGCTCCTTGTACTCTGGTGGTTTGTAGACAATACCTACAGGACAGGAGACAACAACCTCAGCCGGGACTGACAGTTGTGTGGAGGGTATAGCTGTTACGACGACATGTGTAATTAAGACAGCCTAGAACAAAGTTTGCTCATCAGCGGAAAAAATATATAAATTATGCTGCATTCCATTCAACTTGGAAAGACGAAGTTTACAACTTCCTACTAGGAAAAGTGCAATAGTTCCACCTTGGAAACTCATGGGGAAATCCACAACTCAGATTTTACCGTGATGTCGATGTATGACATCACGCAAACACGTCGGCACCCAGAAAGATTTACAAATTTATTGATAAACAAAATTTTCTGCAAATAAGAAGCAGCTATGAGTCAAAGTTCTTCCATTACATAATAATAAAACTTGTTTAGCAAATGTTTGCAGAAAAAGTAAAATACAAAAAATTATATTCTCTTTTGATAATGGTACACCTGTAGAACAATCGCTAGCATTAAGGAGACATGTCTGTTGTTGATCGGACATGTGCTAAGCTAACGGGAGTTGAACAGATTTGTTTGCTTATACGTCATCTTCCAAGCATCATGCAATGGAATGCCTTTATGGTCAGCGATCAAGATATCCAATCAGAATATCCCATATCTGATGCTGAATGGAACGTAGCATTATACAGTTAAGGGCTGAACAGTAAGTATTTTTTTGTTCTGGCCGAGTCGGGCCAGTAGTTCAGATTTGTACTTTTCCTACCATTATTTTAACTGGCCTCATCATCAAATAAATTCATTTCGTTTTTAGAAACATATGTTTAAATGTGTCTGACATTTGTATATGTATATTGGCATTTTTCATTATACATTATTCAATGTAAACATTAAAAGTTCTTTATCAAAATTCTATTTTTAATTATTTATGATATTTAATTCATTTTAAGTCATTCAAATTAAAACAATTTATCATTTTTAACAACTAGTAACTTATATATCTAAGACTATCACAACTTATTCTCACAACTGTGACAAAACTCGCGCTAGTCAGCTATATAACCTTACCTTGTTGACATACCGTATGTAGATAATCAGCAAAATTCGTATACAAAAATGTTCAAAACAACACAGAAAACCATATGTTTAAGTTTGCAAGGTGTAAAAAATCACGTACATGATCAACAAAGGCAAGACTAATTATCAACGCTACATTGGTGATTTGTTAAGTGACAGTTCATGCAACGTGCCTGAAATTCTATCCTTTTCTATGCAATCCTTATTGTTGAGCTCTGTTTACAGTTACATTCAGCAAAGACCGTGTTCTGCCTTTTGTGCCTGCAGAATGCTTTTGCAATTACAGCTCAGGATGAGAGTTTACAACAGGCTGGAAGTGAAGTAGCATATTTGTTAAAACCACACTTAGGTCAGTGCTGTGAACCACCTCTGGGTGTAACAGTTAACTGATCCTTGAACTTCATTTAAATGACGAGGGTCGACTGACACATCTTGCCAAATTATTGTCACTTTGTTGTCGTGCCACCACTTCAGCATAATCCATGTTAAGCAGATCTTGTGTACCTTCTTATGTGAAGAATGAGAACTGACATTAGCACTCAAGATAGAGCCAAGTGTTATCTGTTCACAAGGTGGAAACATTTAGTACTTGCTTTCAATTTTTAGTGCCAACAAAAGGGATTCACATTTTTTACATGCTTTCAGCAAAATGTATGTATTTGTTTACAGAGAAGTATTAAAAAAAAATAAAAAAAAAAGACTAAAAAGTGACCAGGTCCAACAAAAGTTATTTTGTGCATGTGGAATCATTCTTTTTCACAAGCACAGCTCTCCTGAATCAGTCCAGTTTACAACTGAGCCATTGTGCTAATGAAGGAGACAACTAAATTATTATTAGCTATGCTTCCATCCAAGTTGCACAATTAATTTGTGTGAAAAATCAGAATACCGCAAATACCGCAATTTGTGAAAATTCAGAATACTGCAAATACCGCAATTTGAAAAGAAAGCTGTGTTTTCATCCCATGTGTTTATCACTTCCAGGGAAGTCTTAGCCACTGGGACTCTTTTATTACATTTAATATATATATTAAATGGGGGGTGTACTTGCTTATTTTGATTATTGGGGGGTTACCTCCCTCATCCCCCTGGGAATCTACATCCCTGGCCACAGGTATGTTGCTTGGCAACCGTAAGTAGACTACAGTTAGGTTAATTAACTATATTACTTGTTTATTGTATAAATTTGTTTATTGTGATGGTTATGATTAATAAATGCAATTACTTATCACACTTTCTTTCATCCTATTGCCATCATTTTATAAAAGCAATATGCCACTCAAAGCTGTGTTACAATAATTTTACCGAGGTTACGCCATGTAACAGATGGCCTCTCATGATCTATTGCTTTTAATTTACTTTTCTTCAGAGGTTAAGTTGATTTTCCATCACTTCAGTCTTCAGGTTGAATTAAAACTGAAAAAAATTGGGAAGTGACCTCACCTGTTTTTTGAATATGTGCAACTTCTTTTGTTACAGCAGCAGCCTCACTGATCCCAACCTTGTTTTCAGCAAAAACTCTAAAGGTATACACATTTCCCATAATAAGGTCAGAGACTGTAGCGTTTAGCCTGTGGTAGTGTTCCAGAACTGTGAACCATTCCTGCCAAACACAACAATACTATTAACATAAACCAATTCATCCAATTCATCAGTACTTTCACAATGCTTGAATAGAAAATGTGGAGTAGCTGTCAGGATAGTGATAAAGAAAGGAATGTGCAGATGTTTTTAGTTACAGGAAAATATGAGTTACATAAGTTAATATGATTGCTGTATACTCATTGATCAGTAGAATACAGCACATCTAACATACAAAATACAATACACATGTGAGCATTAAACAGCTGCATACATTATACCACTTCTCAATAGTTATGTAAAAACAGAACAGGGAGATAATTTCATAGTCACAATAATTTAAAGGTTTTATGACATGAGGGATAAAATTTTTCTTGATCTTTTGACATATGAGGTCATTGTACTATAAAAAATATACTGTAAGTTTCAGAACTGAAAACTTCCTCCTTAATTTAAAAATAACATTTATTTAAACCAAACTGCAAATGGTCTCCTTTGGAATTTGTGGAACTTGTGACGTTATGAGGACCAAATACTGTACATCTGCATATGACTGCCTCTTCAGCATGACATCAATGCCTATTTTTCCATCATTGTACCCTTGGCCCCGCCCACTGGTGCTCAGTCAGTCACACAGGTGAAGAGGAGAGAGATGGGCCTGTCATGAAAGATTCATCTACGCCAAACTGGACTTACACAGGACATTTAAATTTTGGATTGGATTTAAATGTTTTTCTACATAAATGTGAACAGCTTTTAAAAGATGCAACGTCAAATTATAACTCCAAAAAAGATCACCCATTGTGTTTCATTCAGCTGTGCTGTCTTGCTGTTGTACTGTTTTGAAGGCATCCTAGACCATTTTTGCACCCATCTGTGCTAGTTTTAATCTTTTGTAAACATCGATAGGTCGATGGACTTTGATAGTTTTGATGCGTTTCTGGCAATGTGCAGTGCGTTTTAAGAGCAGTACAAGTACAGCTTTTAAAAATGTGTCTCATTCTTTTACTGTCATTGACTGGGAGAAACACATACCATTCTGTGTGTAAACAAACCGGGAAAATGTGAGATGTGAAGACCAGCGTCTCTGCTTTGGCCTTTTGAAGCCGGTTGAAGCACCCAACATCATGTGGATTGAAGAACGTTTGTGTATTCAGAAGATTTCAGCGTGGATTGCTTGTGATTCAAGCTTTGCAAAAGAACTATTATTGAAAGATGGAGCAGTTAAAATTGGACTATTGGATGAAAAACTGTAAGTTACCAATTTTATTCACAAATGTTTTTTAAATGTCATGACTTTTTGATAGTTTATGCTGTGCTTAAGTGAACAGTTTGATACATTAAGATTAATTGTGTTGAGTGTACATTATATGTTAACCCTGAAATGTAGTATTATAATGTTGTGTTGTGTTGTGTTTGTTTATTTTCTTCTGATTAAATTTTAAAAAAGGCTGTATTGGAAGGACTGCACAATGTTAGCCAACACAATAATGGGAGTTTACATTGAAGTCTTAAAGGGCCAGACAGCTTAAAACCGAGTATTTCAGACAGAGGGCCAGAAACAGGGTGGAAAATTATGATATATGACCAAATTATGACTGTTTGGTGCAAAAAGAACTTTACTAACATTGTAAGTGGATCTCAGGGAAGATAATAAAATTATATAAAAAAAAAGAGTATGTCATGATACCTTTAATAAAAAAAATATATATATAAAAACACCAAAAGAGTTGTTCATATGATTCATGCACTATATTTCAAGTCTTCTAAAGCCATACGATAGGTCTGATTGAGGAACAAAGTGAAGTTTAAATCGCTGTTTATTGAAATGCTCATTGAAAATCTCATTCGCGTATATGTCAGCCTTGCCTCCTCAAGATTTTTCGTGCCAGTTTGACATCAATGGCATCAAGCACAATTGCTAACTGATCGCAACGCAACTGTGAATAGTTCACCCAAAAATGAAATTTACTCTCAAGTTACTCTCATGTTCATGTTGAATTACCCTCATGTTGTTTCAAACCCCTATGACATAAATAAAAATGTGTTATTATATTTTAAAAGTAGTCCACGCGGCTCGTGTATCATATTGCAAGTCTTCTGAAGGTATCTGATTTTGGTTAGAAACAACTTGAAATTTAAGTTAACCTGAAATGTATTAGCGAAAATCTTATGAGCGTTATGAGTTCTCATGTGAACATGCATGCCACTATGAACAAACTTCTCTTATGCACTCATGAATACGTGACAGATGTCAATATTTTGACATAAAAACACTTAAGATTTCAGGTTGTTTCTCAACAAAATGTATTGTGTGCCTACAGAAGACTTGGAATATGATGCACAAATCACAAAGTCTACTTTTATGATATTTTGGGGTGCATTTTTAAGCTTTAAAGTATGTCAATAAGACTGAAATTTAAAAATCACACCTTTTGTGTTCTGAAGAAGAAAGAAAATAATCTAGGGTAGGAACAACATGAGGCTGAGTAAATTATGACAGAATTTTCCTTTTTGGCTGAACTACTCCATGATGTTTCAATATGATGTGTTTTGGGGCATGTCTGTAGATTAACATTTCCTAATAAGAGTGTGTTGGCTTGGCATAGTACACACAGTATAATATGAATGACAGGTTAAAATGCAGCCTACCACTTGAAAAGCAAAAATACTTTCGTGGTAGGTTTCACCCAATAAACAAATCGTAAACAAACTGTTAACTATTGAATGCTTTGGCATAGAGTGCCTTTAGATGAAGTGTTTTTTAATGTACTTTATGCATTCACCTTCTTGTTTTCACATCAAGCTCTAGCTGTTTTGTAATATGACTCCACATCATGATAGTCTCTGAGTTATGAACTGTCATCAGCTCTCTCTCTCTCTCTATCTGTCAGCACTTACAGCTTCTGTGACCCACGTCTCAAACACCCAGATACAAGATTATAGATAGACAAGTGTGATGTCCATATACAGACTCTTAAGGCTCTTGGTTTAGATTTACAGGCTTGGCAAGTGGCTAAATTAGGCCTCACTTAAGTATGACGACATTCTTCCCACCTGAAAAAAAGGGCCCTACTCACCATAATGTACAGTGCTCCAGGTGTTAGATATAACTGTTTTAAATATTAAGGAAGTGAATTAGGCTTGTCCTGGTCATATCTGGTCATATTTTGCATAAAGAAAATTAAGCCTACATTTAGGACCGTTAAGATATTTTGCATTGTGACATTATTTTCAGGACACTTAAAGGTGCACTCAGTACCGTTTTTCCTCATTTAAGCAGTTTTACTTCTAAAGAAATGAATAGTAACTTTGAAACATATGTATAAATCATGACCACTCATGTGAGATGAAGAGTTATTCCTTATTAGCATATTAGTCATTCCTTATAAAAGCTCTTTTATTCTACATAGAGCAGGGGTGCCTCATGGGGGCAGCCATTTTATGATCACATGACCAACTGAATACTACTCGCTTAATCTCAGTAACTGCCTTGTTATTGGACACTATTCATGGATTAAATTACTCCTGGTTTACTGTGCATAGTGAATTTCTACAATGGCATTGGTAATTGAAAACTATTGTGTTTAAATGTTACAGCATCCAGGCCACTAGGTATCAGTGTAAGCCAGGGGTGCTTATTACGTCAGTCACAAGACAACCACTGGTCGATCTGGTTAACAGGTCAAAAGGCAAAGGGATATAAACTAACACATTTAACGATAATCTTAAAGGTCATGTTTTATTTCCTTATTATTAGTTTTGATATCGAGAATTGTCAAATTTCACTGGTGCACGTACCGACAACTGAAATTTTGGTATTGTGACAACACTGCCTACAATACATGGTAGATCTTACCATAATGGGATTATTAAAAAGTAGATCTCATGCCATAGAAGTGTGAGCACCCCTGGTGTAAGCCAATGTAAGCCACTTTGACAAAAATGTCTGAGTGTGCCTTTAAGCACATTTTACCACCCAATTGTCATAACCATAATGTGTCTAGATGTTTTATGTTAACTATTTGCATTGTTTTCAATGACGATTTTCATTACCGTACCACAGTATTTTTTTACTGTATTACAGTTAAAAAAGATGCTGTTGTACAATGATTTAAAAAAAAATAAAACATGAAAAAATGAAAGGCAGTACCAACAGAGTACTATAAATACTTAATTTAAATTAAAAAATAATTTCACGTTGCGGTAATGAGAATTGCGGTGTAAAATGTGCGTAACAGTCATGAAAATAATGCCATACAATGTAAAAAATCTTAATGCCCTAAATAGGCTTTATTTTCTATATGTAAAATGTAATTACTTTTTATCTCATTTTAGTTCTAGATTACTCTCAAAGCAACTTAATCCTTGCCCTCACTACATGATTTTTGGTCAGATTTTGTCTGTGACAAAACCCCCAGATCGTAGCCAAATCGGTGCTCGCTGTTCGCGATGATCGTTAAATATAAGCAATTCAGTGATGTGATCTGAGCCAGTCTTGAGCTGTCATAGACACTGTGATATTTTCAATCATGTTTGATATTATCACCACATACAGTAAGTGCTCCAGCCAATTACATCTTATTATGCATCTTCGCACAGGAATGGAAATACAGCCTGCCCGTGTCTTCCCAACCAATATTTCTGCCATTTTTTCTTTTTTAGTCTCTTCTTCTGTTTTTCAGACAAAATCAGTACACAGAAAACTTTTGGACAGCAGCTGATCGTGAACATTTATTTCTGGAGAGATCTTGTGATTTATTGCATGATTCTTTTTATTTTTTATTTATACACCTCGTCTGTGTTCTGTTGTGTAGTATGTATGCTGCTACAACAATGACCTTGTTCTGAAATATGAGCAGTACAGCGATTTATGGAGTCTGACAGTCGTGTAGTGTAGTGAAAGCACAGCTTTACAGCACTTTCCATGAATATGGTACAAAATATATATATATTTAAATAAAGTGTCATTAAAAGGAGGTGCTTAGCCTTCAGAAAATGTTGTTTCTCCTCCTCAGAAGTTTAAAATAAATATTATATGAGTGGTTTTATTTTCTGTTTATTTTATATGTTGCCAAAGTTTGGGTCTGAATAGTTTTAAATCCTTCTATTCTTTTCTACCGATTCTATAGGGGCTTGCTATTTTTGAGACCAAAGGTTGGTTTGTAGACTGATCAACTTATATTTCTCATAAATTAATGAAACATTTCTATTTGGTCATTTTTTTACAATAACTTAGGTAACAGCATGGAATGGTTGAGCTTGATACATGCTGTCAATATTACACTTTGTGTAAACATTTTGAAAATGTAATGGATTATTTTTACTTGGGTTTTGCAATTTTATGATTTTTTTTTTTTTTTTAAATTGGGGGGGAAATCATACTTAACAGGGTTGCGTGTGAGTGACTTACTCCAGTTTTCTTGTCAGCCTTCTGAATAGTGTATCCAGTGATCTCAGTGTTGCCATTGTCTTTGGGAGGGGTCCATTCCAGAGCTGCATTAAAGCCCCAGGTGTCAACCATCTTGACTGAGGCTGGAGGACCAGGCAGATCTATACAAGAATGGTCAACCATTACAAATTGATTTGTAATTCTAAGTCTGGATCATCTTACATTCTAAAGTCTTATTCAGTACACTGAGGTGTCAAGGAATGAACTAAGAATGAAAATAGGAGGAGGATAGAAATAGACATGTTCCAAGAAGAGCACTGAAATTAACAGTCTCTGGATCATCTCGTGCCTCACCGACAATCTGAATTATGATGAGAGCCTTGTCCTCGAAGCTGTCGACCTTCACACTTATCTCGTAGTTGCCCGAGTCCTCCCTCTCGGCCTTGCGGATAAACAGGATGCTATCCTTGTCGCTGTTGCGGATATTTACCTTTTTTGTATCCAAAGGCTGGCCATCTTTAGTCCATGATATCACAGGTTTAGGTTTACCCTAAAAAATAGAGAATATATGATTTAAGAAGCATTATGTTAAATGTTGCTTCTCTGTTTGCAATACAAATACAAAAGTCTTGGCTTACACAGAAGGGAATGACAAGGTTGATCTGTTCTCCAACTTGCTTGACGTATCTTGACCTCAGGAAGCGGGGCATGCGGATTCTGGGACGATCTGAAAGAAATGAGATTCACAAAATATATAATCAGTGTTGGGTAAGTTACTCAAAATAAGTAATCCACTAGAAATAAATAATTACTTCTCAAAAATATAATCAGACAACTTTACTGATTTCTTCATTTTAAAAGTAATCACATTACTAATTATTTTACTTTTATGTTACTTTCTAAATCACTTTTCCAAGAAAAGTTTTTGGTTTTCTGCTCAAATTCAAAATGTCTCTATTTTCTCCTCATTCATTCTCGCCCACCCTTCAGCTGTCACAGAAATGCTAGCAGACATACATATGAATTCATATTTTAAATGTATTATACAGTACATACAGTATTACTTTAGCTCTAGTAATGTATTTAAAAGTAATTACTAATTGAAAGTCAGTAACTGTTATCTGATTTCAAGAATATAAAATGTAATGTATTACATTACTTTTTTTTTTTACTAAAAAAGTAATTAGATTACAGTAACTAATTACTTTTTAATCAGATACACCCGACACTGCACATAATAAAAAACACTGTTTTTACTGTCTCAGATTCAGACTTTCAATAATAAACTATTAAATTTAATTATAAAAATGTGAATCATTACATGTCTAAAACTAATCATCATTTAAACAAAGTGAAATAAACATAAACAATTTCTATATATATATATATATATATATGTATATATATATATATATATATATATATATATATATATATAGAATTATTATTATTATTATATTATTATTATTATTTATTTATTTATTTATTTATTTATTTATTTAAGTTTGTGTACTTCATCAACAAAAGTGCCAGTGAAGAGCATGCTTGAGATGAAATATGACAAAAATTTAGGGTAAAATGTATTGGCCGTCATTTCCAATCAAGCTTTTGCTAAAATTTAAATATGAAAATATTATTTAATTGTGTGTATTTTGGATGTATAAAATATTAGCTATGTAATTAGCATTAGCAAGACAAAGCAGTTGGCCATTTTATTTCAAAAACATTAAAGATTACATTTCCATCAGTGTCATTTCTACCAAATAATTCTATTAAACACAATACAGAATTTGAGATGCGCTGAAAATGACACTGTGGTGGGAAATTTCCTGAACTTTAGAAAAAATAAAAAACATTTGACCTTAATTTTCTGTGATGCATGTACATCCATTGTTGGACATTGTTAGCAGACAAATTGAAAAATATGTTGAGTGTGAATTTTTTTTTTTTTAAGATTTTACTTTTTAAATGTTCACAGTGCTAAAAGTGCTAAATTATTTAAACGATTAACTGGTTTATTCTTGGTTTATTGGGAAAGCCTGTTTGTAGTGATGTTACCAATGTATCTTAGGTCGCTGGAATGCATCCAAAAATAGATAGTGTGAAAAAAGAAAAGGTGTGGAATGTGAAAGTCATCACATGCCTGTCTGTCTGCTGGTCAACAGCATTAATATTATAGCCCCGTCTTTGTAAAGGACAGACTCATCCGTACACACAGAAATCTAACTAGTTGATTCTTTCATTTGTAGTGGCTATACACAAATAATTTTAAATTAATTAATTAATTAAAAAACTGTGATATTTGAGAAGAGGCTTGGGCACATTAAAATAAATGTTGTTTGCCTTTGTGGCAAACATTTGTAAAAGCTGGTATATTCTCCATTTTAAAGGTGGTTTCTTTTATTAAAGAGTTTTGAAAACACTACCATGAATCTCCATCAATACCAAATCTTCCTGCTGAAAAGACCAGTTTACTGACTGGCATATGCTGGCTGGTTTCGGTGCTGGTCTAGTTTATCTATCAGCAGAGCCATGTTGTTCAAAGACTGGTGAAAATGGTCAACCAAGGAAACTTTGCTGGTTAAGATAATTAAGAGGTCTATTGAGGAACATATACCAGCACACCAGCATCCAAAGCTGGAGACCAGCATTGAAAACACATAAGCCATGTTGGTATTTTTACCAGGGCTTCTTTTGGTTTAGAAGGGTGTTAGAATATGTGATCACTGATCAATTTCTCCGTAGACAACAATTTGTTACCCACCACCCAGCCTTTGACCTCTCAAAGATCTGATCCTTACTGGCTGTCCCCTCCTCACAAATGTCACAATACACTTTCTGAGTACA
Source organism: Myxocyprinus asiaticus (assembly GCF_019703515.2). NCBI lineage: Eukaryota > Metazoa > Chordata > Actinopteri > Cypriniformes > Catostomidae > Myxocyprinus > Myxocyprinus asiaticus. The sequence goes on from NC_059372.1 coordinate 36,494,006, forward strand.
GCATCACAAATCTAGCTCCCCTTTTATTTTTATCAACTAAATATGCAGTTGAGTTTCAATCACTCGATTCACTCGATTCAATCACTTTGGTAGAAATAAATTATCGTTAGGGGTCCTTTCCCCAACACACTGCTGTGTGTGTGTTTGTGGTGTGTGCATCAGCGTAATGACTTTGCGTGGACACACTACATAGGTTCCGAACTCCCAACAGGTGTTTATGATGGTTTATGCTGTATTGACGGTAAACGTGTTAATCGCAATTAAGAACAATTTACGTGTTAAACTTTAATTAATCCCATGCGTTAACGCATTAATTCTGACAGCACTAAAAATCAGTCTAGTGCGCTATAATGATTATCTAAGACTCATTCCATTTTTTATAAATAAAAATAAAATTATAACTTATTGTTTTATTCATTTAATTGCCTCTTTTTAATATTAGGAAGTAGAAAAATAAAGATATTATATTTACAGGATATTGATATTATATTTATCTTTATTTACCTATTATACATTTAAGTTTAATAACTTACATTTTATACTTTACATACAATAAAACATTTTTGTGTCTGTTGGCTCGTCATTTCTCTTAAATTGTGAAAACTTTCGTTTTTATGGTGTCTGTGGTGTTACTTATTTTCAATAAAAAGTGTAAATTTGTCATGAAAAATAATACATGTTAACAGATATTTTAGGTTTTCTCATACTATCTGCACTTATGTATGCTGATGTTTTAATGCCATTAAAGTAATATGTAGCAAAACTGAACTCCGGTCTCAAAGGTTTTTAAGATGATTTGGTTTGTAACAGTTAGGGTTTAATCACCCCTAAAACTAATTGTCAATCAAATACATCTTGTAACTTCATGTTTTACAAACAAACAAGGAGTAGTCTTAGATAGAGGTCTGCTACCCAGCCCAAGCCCATCGGGTTTTGGGCCCAGTTCGGGTCAGTTTTTCAAGTTTTTCAATGTTTACTGTTACTATACTGTTATGTATGTTGACTATGATGCTTAAATAAAATACAGCACATTGCAACAAATTTACTTGCTTGGAGAAGAAATTATAAAGAGAGTGAGCGGGTTCGGGTCAGGTTCGGTCTTAAAATTTGAGGTTACTGGATGGGTCGGGTCACACAGCCTTGGGTACCAGCCAGGTTTGGGCTTCAACTTTAGACCTGTACAGACATCTAGTAATGGACCCTTTTCACACATCTGTGTGCCATGAAGAGGAAGTCGTCATAGTTGGCTAAATCTGAATGGCGGTGAATGGGAGACCATAGCAAATTTAAAGAAAGAAACAAAAATCAATGATTATGCTTTCATAGCTTTGCAAAAAAGATACAAATATACAGTGCTGGATAACATCAGTAAGAAGAGAGAAACAGGCCAAATTTGTTTTGTCACTCCCTCAGCAGATGTGTTAGAAGCTTCATCACATCTGTGGTAACTGATTCTTTAAAACTTATTCCAGGGTAATATACTACAAAATACAATGTTATAAATTTACATTTATTTAAAATTGGAAATCTAAAAAAAGTTTGCTGCATTTCCGTTGTTAAAGTAGGCGGAAACACATCATAACAGATCTGTGAAATGGGTCTATAGGTAAGGTTAGGTAGGATCCGCAATGGGCAGTGGGACCAGAATACTTCCAGAAATTCAAGAGTCAATTCAAGGGTAAAGTGCAGGAGCAAGGAATTAAACACTGAATACAAACAGTTCTTGCTCCTCCACTTGTTCAGTTCAAGCGATCCTCTTTGCTGGAAACATATTCACATACAAATACACAATGTATATGCACATAAGCCTTTGCTATGTTTAGGAGGACAACGTATGTGTTTACAACCCTTCACAGTCCTGAGCTCAGATTGCATTGACAGTCTTGCTTTAGGTCTTTATGTTTGTAATTTAAATGCTAATGAAAACTCTTGTCAGCACAAGGTAGAGGGATTTATATACACACACATCTGTTCAATCCATTGAGGGCAAGAGAGGTAGCAACAGGCTGCAGGCCTCAGGAACTGCACTGTAATCTGAGCTTCAACATTAGGCCACGTTATCCAGGGCTGGAGATTTATATCACTATGAAGTAATCAGTGTAGGAGACGACATTCACTGGCCATCAATTTGATAGGTACCCTACATATGGAGATATGCAATTTCAAACCACTCAGGTGGAATACACACTCACCCACAATCTCCCGGACGGGAACAGACTCAGCCAGGGTGGCGGGCTCACTGCAACCTCCGGCATTAACAGCCACCACTCGGATGTTTAGCACGTCTCCGGCTGTCAGGTCCTTGATGACGAAGCGGTTGGATGTGGTGAGCTCAGTGTTGGCGACCACCCATTCAGAAGCTGCATGGTGTAAAAATGGACAGATGATGAGAACCTAAGAGTTTCACAAACAAATTACTCATAAAAGGAATAGTTCACCCAAAAATTATAATCCAAAAGAAATGGTGACCAGTCACAGTGCATAAAATATACATTTTCTATTTTATACATTCAAATAAATCTTTATATTGTTAAAAATGTAATGGACTATGGTACTATCTACCAGTTAAAGATTACGTATGAATTCATACATGCTATCAGTGATGTCAGTATAGAGCCACAAATCTAAATGTGGTGTGTGCAGATACAGTGACAGTTGGTTGAAAGCATCCCATCCTAATAGGGAGACTTACAGGAGCTAGTTATAAATCAGTCTGCTGGTGACATTTCTAAGACAGGTGCTATGACAGATAGTCATAACCTACTTTTCTGGTGACATCTGATAGTTCTGCGTTTTACTTTCAAGGTGAAGGCACGATAATTGTAACAACCCATAATCTCACAAGTTTATCAGCAATAATGACAATATGTACGCACATCCTTCCTTGCAGTATTCCACGGTATATCCATCCAGTCCAGAGTCTCCAATGGTCTCCGGGGATCTCCATTTAAGAGTGACTGAGGTATCGTTGACATCTTCTACTGTGAGGCTCTGAGGAGCACTGGTGGGTACTGCACATTCATAGACACATAAAATAACAATCATTTAATGGAATAAACTTCATGAATTTCTTTGTGATTGAAATGTTAGTGGTCAAGAGTGTATTCTTTTCAATGTTTTAATACTTTCTCTTATCCATTTATATTTAATAATTTATGGTAGCATATGTGTTTATTCATCATGACTAACAAATGAGGAACATCACAAGAGCCAACAATATCTGCAGTACCACACTGCTAAGTTTCATGAGTTAGCAGAACTAACAAATGCAGTAATGTACAGAAAAGAGAGAATAGTAGGTATTTACTTTGTAATGGGAAGTGTTTTTGTTTATGGACAGATAAGTCAGTTTAATGTCGATAGACAACTATAAAGGCTTGGGTATCCTTTGTTTTTCGTGTGCCTTGCACAGTCGAATGCTCAGCCTTTCGATGTATTCTCCTTTGACCGCAAGTGAATACAAATGTGCTTGAAACATGCACACTGCTACTGCTTTGTGATATTCTTTCTTGATGGATGGATGAATGGACAGACAGATGGATGGGTGGGTAGACAAGTGATTGCATGGATGGATGGATGGAGGGATGGATGGATGGATGGATGTGTAGACAAGTGGTTGGATGGATGGGTAGACAACTGATTGGATGGATGGATAGTTGAGTGAATCTACAAGTGATTGAATGGATGGTTGAGTAGACGAGTGATTGGATGGATGGATGAGTTGGCAAATGATTGGATGGGTGGATGGATGAATGAATGGATGGATAGATGGATGAGTAGACAATTGATGGGATGATGGATAGATGGATGAGTAGAAAAGTGATTGGATGGATGTAGAGATGGATGGATGGATGAATGGATGGGTGGGTGGGTGGATAGACAGATGGATGGATGGATGGATGGATAATCAGATGAATTGATGTATGTATGGATGTATGTATGGATGAGAAATAGATGGATGGGTGGGTGGAGAGATGGATGAATGGATGGATGGATAAATGTGAAAGAATAACATTGCAAAGATTACCTGCTGGAGGTGGAGGTGTTGGTGGTTTAGGTGGCTCCTCTACTGGTGCAGCCTCAGCAGGAGCAGCTAATGGTCAATTATGCAGGAACATTAGGATTCAGAGAAAAAAATCATTTATATATAAAAGTTTGTTTCTTCTATAATAGGGTAAAGATTTTATCACCTACTGATTTAAACTCAACATACAGTATGTTCTCCTTTCTGTAATGAACTGTAACCTTGAGGGTGTATCTCAAATTACAAAAATGATTTACCCTCAGCTGGAGCATCAGTGGGTGGAGCAGCATTCTCTGCATGGCCTGATAGCAAATTGGTAGAGTTTCATTAGTACAGTGCTCAGCTCAGAAGAGGTCACTAGATTAGAACAGTTCTTAACAAGCAGACTTCATTTGTTTAGTAATGGCAGTTTACCAGTTGTAGGAGCCTCAGCTGCAGCACCCTCTTCTACAACAGGAGCTTCAACAGCAGCAGTAGCAGCTATTGTTAAATGTTACAAGCGGTTAGTTTTGTCTGTAAAAGTCAAAGCAATAATCACAATCATCTATAGCTCATATAAAACAGATATGAAAGCGAACTGATTGACTGTTTGTGAGAGACAACTAAAACAGACTCAATATTGTCATTTATTTTGAAGTTTGTCCTCATCTAGGGCTTCCACTCAAGCAGGCATAGACATTGTAAAATCAATGCTCATCTTAATGTACGAAAAACTTTTCAAGAAAGAATAAGAAAACATCAAACACAAAATACAGAAACATTTCAAAGTCTTAACAAAGACAAAACCATTATTCAATACATAATTGTGGGTTACTGCATGAAAATTTGAGACATGATTGGCATACAATGACTGGCATACATCATACAGAACATCATTTGTAAATGCACACAAAAACTACAATTTGTTTTCTGCAAAAAAAATTTAAAATCTGAATATTCAACTGTGTAATTCTGTACTGTGTTTTTGTTATAGCTTTATCCTAAGCTGAGGTCCCACCTTAAGGGGCATCAGCCTCCTTAGCAGTAGGGGTAGTGGCTAGTGTTACATGTTAAATAAATGTTAGAGGATGTTAGGTATATGTTAGTGGATAGGTGGTCATAAATCTAAATGCCTCTATACATCAAGGCCAAGTGATCTCTTAAATGGATAGTTCACCCAAAAATGATCTCATCATTTACTCACCCTCATGCCATCTCAGATGTGTATGACTTTTTTTCTTCTGCTGAACACAAACAAAGATTTTTAAAAGAATATCTCTGCTCTGTAGGTCCATACAATACAAGTGAATGGGTACCAACATTTTGAAGCTCCAAAAGCACATAAAGGCAGCATAAAAGTAATTCATACAGCTCCAATTGTTAAATCCAAATCTTCAGAAATAATATGATAGGTGTGGGTGAGAAACAGATCAATATTTAAGTCTGTTTTTACTATCAATCTCCACTTTCACTTTCACATTCTTCTTCTTTTGTTTTTGGCTATTCACATTCTTTGTGCATATCGCCACCTACTGGGAAAGGAGCAGAATTTCTTTTTAAAAAATGACAAATATTTATCTGTTTCTTACCCACACCTATCATATCATTTCTTAAGATATGGATTTAACCACTAGAATCTTATGGATTACTTTTATGCTGACTTTATCTGCTTTTTCAAGCTTCAAATGCATGATCACCATTCACTTGCATTGTATGGACCTACAGTGCTGAAATATTCTTCTAAAAATCTTCATTTGTGTTTAGCAGAAGAAAGAAATTCATACACATCTGGGATGGCATGAGGGTGAGTAAATGATAAGACAATTTTCATATCTGGGTGAAATATCCCTTTAAATAAGACTACTGTTGACAGACCTCTGTGGTTAAACATGCAAAAAAAAAAAAAAAAGAAAAAAAAAGCACCAGGCATAGTTCGTCCAAAAATAACGAAATATCGAAGTATCATTAAATTAGTCCATGTGACTTGTGCATCATATTCCAAATCTTCAGAAGGCATACAATATGTTTTGATTAAAAACAACCCTAAATGGAAGTTATTTTTCAGTGAAAATCTCGATGTCGATTGTACATTGATGAGCGCTATATGAGAGAAGCTTGTTCACAATGGCACACGTTCACATGAGAGCTTGCATTGTTTAGTGCTACTAAAAAATTGCAAGAACAAGTTCTCAGCAAAACCTGTCATATGTCTTCAAAAAACTTGGAATACGAAGTCACATGGACTACTTTTACGATACTTTTTTAAGCTTTAAAGTCACAATCCACGACTATTGTTTTGAAAAGGATTTTGACATGGATCGTGATTTTTATTAAAACATCTGTTTGTGTCCTACATAAGAAAGAAAGTCATACGGTTTGGAACGACATGAGGGTGAGTAAATAATTACTTTTCTTTTTTCTTTTTTTTTTTTTTTTTTTTTTTTTTTTTTTTGGGTGAACTAATCCTTTAATACTAAGCACATAAAATGAGTACATTAAGTTTTGTTTCCTTTTTTTAGTAGTGCAGCGGTTGGAGAAGCTTCATATAGCTGGTGTTAGAGATTCTCTTAAAGGACTTTAAAATATATTACAATTTTACCATGGTAACTATTGTTTCCACCAAAAAAATACCACAGTAACTACAGTGATTGTTACTACAATAAAACCGTAGTAACTTAGTATTAGAAACCACTGTCATCAAAAAAATATATATAAATAAACAATGAACCAATGCATGAATAACAGATACATTCTGAAAGGTTTTTACTCTGCTTAAATGAGATCCCATATTAATTTATTATGGTTTTACAGTTTAGTTTATTATGGATTTTAAATTTGAATAATTTAAATCTGTGATACCATTTAAAATCACCTTTTAGCTTTAACATATACCTGCAGCATGAAAAATTATATATTTATATATATATAAAGTTCCATGTAGTTTCTCAAGTAATGAGGTCATAAAAACTGCATGAAAAATAATTATTAAATAAGTAAATGTATATGTTTAAATCAGTTTTAGATGAAGTGTCACACTGCTGATCTTGGCAGAAAAAACTATTATTACCACTGTACATTTTTGTAAAGAACATCAATAGTTCACATCCAAGTGAAGTTCAGAGTGTGTTGTCCAGGCTCTACTGTAGTGCGGCGTGTGTGAGTCCTCGGCAACATGTTACATTCATTCTTATATTCTTATACTGTAAAGTAAAAGCAGTATCTTACATACGTTGCCTGTGATTATATATTCTAAATGTTAAATATGGTCTCTATAAAAGTTTTTTAAACAATGCAAGTACCTTTAAAAGAGATGATGGGCGTAGGTACATTTTTAGAGATCAGTGCATGCATCGTGCTCGACAGTGAGTACCTTCAGGCGCAGGAGCATCCACAGACGGGACAGTTTCTGCCGGAGCTGCTCCGGTTGGAGATGCCTCAGCAGGAGGTGCTTCTGCCGGGGGAGCGTCAGGTGCGAGCTCCGGTTCTGCGGGTTTCTCTGCAGCCTTCTTGGCCGACTTTTTGATGGGTGCTGGTTTGGCTGGCATGGTGCTTGGAAGAACTCTACTGGACGGCCAGTCTTTGAAATGGCACTGTCTTTGGGGACGTTCAATTTATACAGGCTCACAGTGTGGACTCTCGATTCAGGACTCCTCCTCTTCTTTAAATAGCCACCAGTACACTCAAGTCAGTTCTTATCAATTCCCAGACCTAAATATTAGAGCAGTTCTCACCTCGTCATGTAAGGGTAACATTTAAGGTAATTGCGTTTTAAGCGCCATTCGTGTATCGAATTTATTCCCATACGTTGAGGTTTGTCGCCCTCTTCCGTGTAAGATTTGTAAATGCAGTGTGCCTCAACGTTCTGGACTCAAACAGACGATTAAAATCTACGCTGCATTTACCAAGCTTACACAGAGGAGGGCGACAAACTCTATTTTAAGCTAATTAAAACGTCAACCTATGTATTGGTACCTGTATAATAACTGCACTTTTTCTGCACATATCGGTTACTGTCATAAGACTAGTGTACTTTTAAATTGTGAGAGCGCGAATGTCTGTGGAGGGATCTGGAGAGCGCGTGGACAGTATACCTTATTCACAGCAGCTGTGAGGACGTAGCCTACAGTCACGTCAATGGGTTATACTGTGTTTAAAGTGTTTTTAGATAGTTCCGCTGACGAAACATTGGGAAAAATCTTTCCAATAAATTTCTGTCAACAAAAAACTCCACACAACATGAGTTGTGGAAAATGATATGGGATCTAGGAGCTTTTTGATATATTAGACAGTGCATGTCATTAAAGTACGGTGGTCGAGAGGTACAAAACAACAAATCAGAAAACACACCTCCACGTCTAATAAGGACATGGAGAAGGGATCATACATGCTGCTATACCCAGATGGCTCTGAAGTCATTAATGTTCCAGCAACATAGAGACCCTTCACACTGAAAGACTACAAATTAGAAATTGGGAAGACATATGCAAGGATTCATTTGTTTATTTGCAGAACAAAAGACTTTGAAGGTTAGTTTTGCAGAATGTATTTATCATGTATTTGAATAAACCAATTTACTTAACATGAATTGTCCTTTGTCTTGCAGAACAGTCATAAGACGGAGTACTACTAAGTTCAACCTGGATGACACATTGGTGAGAATCCTATGCCAAAGTGATATACAGTAGATGATGAACACTATATTATAGCACAGTTTGTAAATCAAGAACTAATTATATAAATACTCCCTGCAGCCAGTAACACCAGAGTATTAAACTACACTAAAAACCACAGTGGGTGATAAAATGTAAGAATTATTATTATTTATATTTTTCTGTTGTGATGGTTCAGTTTCAGAAAAAAAGGTTCAACAAAGCATGTGTATTTTGTCTGTCACATTCATTGTCCATATTAAAAACTTAATGAAGTGCTCTATTAACATGTCTGACTGTAAATGTATTGACATCTTCTATCTTAATCCGTATTGCTTGCTTAGTGAATGTGCTGTGGAACCATCTCAAAGATCTGCAGGAGCAGAGGTAAGTAGTAGCAGTTCTTTGAACCCATCTGCTTGATCAAGATGATCCCTGAGTCAAACAGCTGTAGTAAAACCATGCTTTCGAGCAAGACACTACACGTCTAAGAAACCCTTTAAGATATATACTAGCTAAGTAGCTATTTGTCACAGTCAGATGTCTGAAAAATAACTATACAGGTGCATCTCAATAAATTAGTATGTCATGGAAAAGTTCATTTATTTCAGTAATTCAACAAATTGTGAAACTCGTGTATTAAATAAATTCAATGCACACAGACTGAAGTAGTTTAAGTCTTTGGTTCTTTTAATTGTGATGATTTTGGCTCACATTTAACAAAAACCCACCAATTCACTATCTCAAAAAATTAGAATACATCATAAGACCAATAAAAAAAACATTTTTAGTGAATTGTTGGCCTTCTGGAAAGTATGTTCATTTACTGTATGTACTCAATACTTGGTAGGGGCTCCTTTTACTTTAATTACTGCCTCAATTCGGCGTGGCATGGAGGTGATCAGTTTGTGGCACAGCTGAGGTGGTATGGAAGCCCAGGTTTCTTTGACAGTGGCCTTCAGCTCATCTGCATTTTTTGGTCTCTTGTTTCTCATTTTCCTCTTGACAATACCCCATAGATTCTCTATGGGGTTCAGGTCTGGTGAGTTTGCTGGCCAGTCAAGCACACCAACACCATGGTCATTTAATCAACTTTTGGTGCTTTTGGCAGTGTGGGCAGGTGCCAAATCCTGCTGGAAAATGAAATCAGCATCTTTAAAAAGCTAGTCAGCAGAAGGAAGCATGAAGTGCTTTGGTTTTCAAAAAACACAATGGACCAACACCAGCAGATGACATTGCACCCCAAATCATCACAGACTGTGGAAACTTAACACTGGACTTCAAGCAACTTGGGCTATGAGCTTCTCCACCCTTCCTCCAGACTCTAGGACCTTGGTTTCCAAATGAAATACAAAACTTGCTCTCATCTGAAAAGAGGACTTTGGACCACTGGGCAACAGTCCAGTTCTTCTTCTCCTTAGCCCAGGTAAGACGCCTCTGACGTTGTCTGTGGTTCAGGAGTGGCTTAACAAGAGGAATACGACAACTGTAGCCAAATTCCTTGACATGTCTGTGTGTGGTGGCTCTTGATGCCTTGACCCCAGCCTCAGTCCATTCCTTGTGAAGTTCACCCAAATTCTTGAATCGATTTTGCTTGACAATCCTCATAAGGCTGCGGTTCTCTCGGTTGGTTGTGCATCTTTTTCTTCCACACTTTTTCCTTCCACTCAACTTTCTGTTAACATGCTTGGATACAGCACTCTGTGAACAGCCAGCTTCTTTGGCAATGAATGTTTGTGGCTTACCCTCCTTGTGAAGGGTGTCAATGATTGTCTTCTGGACAACTGTCAGATCAGCAGTCTTCCCCATGATTGTGTAGCCTAGTGAACCAAACTGAGGGACCATTTTGAAGGCTCAGGAAAACTTTGCAGGTGTTTTGAGTTGATTAGCTGATTGGCATGTCACCATATTCTAATTTTTTGAGATAGTGAATTGGTGGGTTTTTGTTAAATGTGAGCCAAAATCATCACAATTAAAAGAACCAAAGACTTAAACTACTTCAGTCTGTGTGCACTGAATTTATTTAATACACGAGTTTCACAATTTGAGTTGAATTACTGAAATAAATGAACTTTTCCACAACATTCTAATTTATTGAGATGCACCTGTATATTGTGCAATGCTTTTGATCTATTTTAAGGATTCATCATTGCTGCTTCAAAAAATGACACTGTTGATAGACCTTTCTAAAAAAAAAAAAAAAAATAGTTGATCAAGAATGAATTCTGTTTATAGATAGTACTCTCTGATTCAGAGGATGACAGTCCTCAGGCCTCCAAAACTACAGGCTGTTTCAACAGAGAACACTTGTTACAGGTTTGTTTGGTTAATATTTTTTTTATTTGTTGGGAGTGTGGTACAGTATTTGTATCCTGCTTTTTAGAGAATATGTAGACCTGTATGCACCTTTGATTCTAGAAGAGGATGATGAGTTTGCAGCTACAGCACGGTGTCTTGACCTCCTAAAACCAATTGAGTAAGCAACAATGAGATGTGTGGAAAAAGCACTGCATTAAAAAAAAATTGGACACACGTACTCATTTGTAATTATTACTATTTTTTACCTTTAGAAAAATAAAAGTCAATAAACCTTTGTAGTAAAAGAATCGAAAATATGGGAATTATATTGGGACCTTTATATCTATTTATATATATATATATATATATATATATATATATATATATATATATATATATATATATACATACACACACACACACAAGTCAAAACTATCTTACATTTTAAATTCTTCAAAGTAGCCACTCTTTGCCT